>NW_026848717.1:0-22340 GCF_030435595.1 Desarmillaria tabescens | reverse complement strand
GTGGGTCTTAGAAGCGATGAATCGGCAGCCATCAACACCACGATATGCACGGGAACAGGATAAGCAGGGAACGGCTAACCTTTCAATCACCTCAACTCGTGCTTCGGATGGACCAATTCCACCGCTTATGCTCATTATTGACAGGGCCTTTGTAGAACCATTAAGCGCCTTAAGATCTTGAACTCGAAATTCGACTTGTTTGACTCGACTTCATCTTGAGCAGGCATTAGAAAGGATCACGAGTGGAATAAGCCTTTCAGTACTTACACTAGAGTCCAAGAGCAGCCCGCCATAGTCAGAAGTAATCATTGACGCCCCCCCTAGACACAAGTTTGTTGAGGAGAGCGAGAAAACGTAAAAGGGTCAGGCTCGGCCCTATGCGGCCCGATTCGATTCCGTTCGCTCCTTCTTTGGCTTTCTCACCATGCCACTCCTCATCCTGGCCTTCTTTTGATGGCGATATCCGAACTGGAGGCTCGGTTAACCTTCAATTACCTCAGGCAATGTCCAACATAGAGGTGGCGCTCAGTCCCAACGAACAACGTGACTAAGTCTTGTGGTTTCGGCTATGTAGTACGTTCCTCTTTCTCTTCTAGTTCTTCCTTATCGCCATATATCCAGCAGGACGTATGGAACGACGGATGTTCAAGGTACGGTTTAGTACAGTTATCACGTTTTTGCTGATTTTTTTTCGGCTTCCTGTATATATACTTCAAGTAGGATGAGGGTAGACCCAAGGATCCGATGATTATACAAGGATTTGTGTGTTCGAGTCCCGCCATTATTATGCTAAACCACTTGCAGGCTATGTGTATTCAGGATCCTGGATACGTTACATCGGTCCTTTTACACAGAGAATATATTTCTGATATCAAGTGACGATGACCTCTCCGTTCACCTGCAATCAAACCGGTGCGTCATTATTCCTCAAACCGCTTACTAAAGCGGCTATTGCAGGGCCCGTACGGTTAGCATCGGCATCGGCTACCTACAGAACCAATTCTTAATTGGTTTTCACGAAACCCGGTCACAGATTTATTACCGTATTATCCGTTTTACTTCCCTCATCTATCATTGCTAACCCACGGACATGGACTTCCTGAGGGCAAGTCTCTTTTGCTTTCTGATCTTCCTCGAGACGTATTGACGATAATGTTGAGTTTCTCGCGCAGCGTATCTGGTGCCGTATGTTCTCTTCTCCGATTGTACGCTATTGATATATTCTTCCCGCAATTTCGCCGGATAAATTTCGGGTCGCGGCAATTGTTCAGTGTGCGTAATAAGCGCCGTTCGCCTCGCCGCCTTGGATGAGTAGCTTCTGTTGTGTCTATTCCTTATCCTGTTCTGAACAGACTCTCGTCGTTGTCATGATGAGTGTATCGGCCCTCATCCTTGGCCGTCCGTTCTGGCCATCTTTAGCTAATGAATGTCATGGTATTTTCCGAACAAATGATATAAACGAGATTCACGGGCGACAACTGGAAGGTCATCAAAGGCTCCAGCTGATTCCTGCCCTGACATACAATCTATTGTATATTGTAGTCCATCTTCAGACTTTTATACCACACTTACTGCTGGGATGAGGACCGGCATCTTTATTGCGAACTGTCTGTGCTACTACCAATCCTTGACGAATAAATTCAGATCCCGGTTTGGGATGAATATCTTTCCCTATGTGGTATCTGACCGACTAGTATATGCCACTCAGGACGAGATTATATACACAATTAATACGTGTATGTTTCGAAATGTCTTCACTTATCGGGTCAGATGTCCATGTTGTTTTGATTACAGGCCTGCTAACGAGGCACAATTATCCATGGTGGCATTGTTGGTTTTGCGTATTACCTCCATCCCCTTCCGCTTTTAGACCCTCCAATTACATTTCTTTACCTTTAAATCACACGATCCTAGGTTCCTGGCACACCCGTAAGTACCCTACGATGCCCCGACGAGCCTTACAATCGTCCTACTCACTACGACAGTACCAAGACTAATAACCTTGCGCCGTTGATATTGGATCAATATACAGTAATCTCTCTTCATCATCTTAGCAATTTGTAGGAAAGCGCTTGCATTCAAGAGGCGGCAGCAAGAATGCTCAAACGTCAGAATTAATCTGCATCGCGAAGCACAGCAGACACGCCCGACACACCGGAGCAACATCAGCTCACGATCTCTAGGAGCTCGTAGAAAGGTCTGCTCCGGGAAGCCGCCGAGACTCGGATTATCCCCAAGTTTTTCTGCATAAAATGCTCATGCTTGTCCAGCATCGTTATTACGTCTTATGCACCCTGGATACGGTTTATTGGCTGCCCATTCAACACGGCGAGCAAAGCCGTCTCATCCTGCGTTTGAAAGGACGAAAGCTTCCGCGCAGCAGAATTCTCTGCTCGCCAATCAGCGTATAAAATTAGATCCGTGATGTAGATACATCATGCTCACCGTACCCGCGATACTGTATAATATCCACGGGCACCGGTCTTCAAAAGAAATCGAGTTGCCCGGTGCCGATGAACGTTTTCGGTGCGATCTGGAACTCGGGTGTTGCTCTGGACAGGAGCTAGGTACGGTTTCATGGCATAAGTTTCTACCTGATCCTGGCTTAGCTGTTGAGAATTGAGCTATCCTGTTCGATCCCGGGAGAGGTACATGAGTTGAAATGTCTTGACATCTTTTTGATGAATCACATTTTACGCTCCAAAACCCGGTCTGATATCCATCTGTTCTTGGGGAGCGCGAAATATATTCCCCCAGCGTTGTACCCGTACCAGGAGGTACAACGTGGAGCGGCCGACAGTGGTAAGTACTCTCGAATCCCCCGGCCAGGCCCTAGCTTCGCCTATCGACCCGACCTTCATTCCACACAGACCAACACCATCACCAGTGACTTCATTGAAATTAGTCAAATGAAAGCTGGCGACAACGACACCCATCTTCCTCATCAGACGCAGTTACATATGACATTGTTCACGGAAAAGGTCAAGAGAATGATTGATTCCTTCCCGACACAAGATGGGCATGACGATTGACGAATTGAACACATGCCGGAAGACCAGGCCGTCTTCGTGAACCCACCATCAGGCCGCGCCTCCATGCCCGACCACAACATAAGCAGCACGA
This sequence comes from Desarmillaria tabescens, assembly GCF_030435595.1. Lineage (NCBI taxonomy): Eukaryota > Fungi > Basidiomycota > Agaricomycetes > Agaricales > Physalacriaceae > Desarmillaria > Desarmillaria tabescens. Next base: position 19,217 of record NW_026848717.1, on the reverse strand, counting down.
ACGGTCCTCGCGGTAGCAGTCCTCGATGCTTTCGCCATCATCTGTCGGGTCGATTCGAGCCACCTCATCGCCTACCCGCACCAGCAATTTGGCACTGATCTTCGGAAGCGTTCTCTCAGACTTGAGGAACGACTTGAGGAACTTTGGGATCCGTGGTTGTTCCCTTAGTTGTCGTATCGTAAGCCTTCAACTCAGCTCTATCAATGTAACTGCATACCATTCATCTAGGCTGGTCCTTCAAGCGTTTCCTCGGCTTCCATTCAACAAGAAGCTATCAGACTGTCTGTTGGCACATGCATGATCGTTTGTTTGGCAGACCGGATCCAGAATAATCTGCATCAACGGTCAACAAGGAGGCCGTTCAACGAGGGACAGTATTCAAACCTTTCCGATGAACATCTCCCGGCCTACTTCGTTCTTAGCTATACCATCACCTGAACTGGTCCAAAAAACGAACAGTGTTGAACACTGCGCCTTCGCCTACAAATAAATGCACTGGAGAGAACCCTGGGGTTGGGTTCACGGCGGCGGTGGTATATGCCGATTAGAAGGGGGGGACGCCGTCGCTGGTGACGTATTTTCTGTCGGAAGAGGCGTGTGGATTCGCCTGAGCTCCCAGGTGAGTACGACTGCGATGACTTGGGGAACTTTATGGTGTTGAAAGGGAAGTATATCTGAGAAACTACGTTCTGTTCGAGGAGGCTACCATGTGTAGTTGAAGCGGTACGCAGACAACAGTGAAGATGAAAGTCCTGTTGCCTTGCCTTTCGTATCGTAAGTTTTCGACCTAGGTATATCAATGCAGCCACATACCATTCCTTCCGCTTGGTCCTTGAGCTTTCCTTGACTTTCACGGACATGGCGACGACTTGTGACTATATGCGTGGATCCGGAACAGTCTGTGTCTATGGTTAACAAGAAGGCCACCCAACGAGGAATAGTATTCAAACCTTCGGATGAATGCCTCTCCACCTATCGCCGTCGTCAGCTCTCCCACCTGACTTGGTCCAAAAGACGAACTGCATTGACTACCATGACATCTTCTATATCGCCTCCAGAAAATCGCATTTCAGAAAACGTTCGGGGCGATTTTTGAGCAGATCCCGTTCATTATACGCTTCCTTTCCTTTTTATCAGGATCCTCTCTTACGCCACCAATGACAACACGCACCTGTCATTTCATTGCGATATCATGCACCTCCACTGCTTCCAGCCAAGATAAAGGTTAATTAGCTCCAGTGGCATTAAAACCAAGCTGCGGTAAGGATTAGCAGGTAAAACTCCAAATGGCACCACAGAATCGAACCTGGCCAATATTTTACATCCTTCCTCCATCGAGTACGGGGCTCTTCGTCATTTTGAAAACCCATCTGAACGCAATACCTGATCCCTCGCTCGTCGCCGTCACTCTAACAGTCATACATCAGCCGGATATCTGCGCTTAATAGATTAACACTCACCAATCTCGCCAACGTCGCGCCTATTGTCCAAGGCAGTTATTCTGAGTCTGATGAAGGCGCTGCCCAAGGAAGGGTCCAAATGAATTCCAAAGAGCCGGTTACATCCGTTCTTGCGTCCGCTATGGACAGCGCCGAACGAGAGCGGCGATATCCCTTCGTCAACGACTGTTCACAACAGAAACGGCCTCAATGATGCGCAGTGTTCGTCGGTACGATGAACGAAGCTGTTCACCGCACTTCTCAAGAATTCGAATGAGGCTACCACCCCTCAGATTCCAATCCAAGAACGTCGTCCGCCGCATGGCAGCGAAGAAAGGGCCAAAAATTGGTGCAGGAAAGCAGAAGAGGTGTATCGAGGGTAATTGTATGCGCGTGGAGCAATGCGCTGGCGGCCAGCGAGGCTGGGCTATTTGGTAGTTTGGAAGTAAAGAAGGGCTCAGTCAGTCCGGAATTATCCCGGGTTTAACTCCGTTTTTCCCACAATCAGCCGAGGTAACCTGCCGGCGGCAAATGACTAGCGTACAACAGTCCGACTAGTCTGCTACAGCCAAGTTACAGAGCTACGTTTACTACATCTAAGTAAGTCCTGGCGACAAAAAATTGAGGTGACGACATATTAATCGTTTTTTGTGGCAGACTTCCAAGCCTTCTTTGCCATCGGGAGCAAAAATAATTCTTGACGAGTTCGACTTGCACCCTTCTTTTCGTTTGTCTTTTAGATTGGGAAATAACACGGGATGGCGAACATTTTCTCGTTAGTGCGCAAAGAATCAATGACATGCGATATTACCGAAAATCACTGGGTTATCTTCTCAAGACCGACCACCTACAGAGCATGACGCGTCATTTCCATTGTCTAATGTGAGCCTACCAGATTTTCCTATTAGAATTTTATCCTCGCTAAATTCCCCAGTAGTATTGGCACATCTTGGACCAAATCTCTGTACCAAGGAAATCGTGCTCTTGGCAAAGAAGTCAACTGCTTCGCGAAACGGGCCAGGGAAAGAGGGTTTTATATCTCGAGCGGCAACCTAGAATGCTTCTCACCGACGTTGTGCATTTTATCTTGCCACAATCCCTGCGATGGTGGTATGGCGGCTTCGGACTTGGTGATTAGCGTTATGCTTACGATGTTGGCCACTGGCCTTCCTGGTAGACGCGATTCTCACGTTGGAGGGCTCCCGCCATTGGCTTGGCGTTCTTCTGGGTACGACTTTTGCAACACAAACCATGATTCTATTGCTGGTAGAGTCGAGTCTCTCGATGGCCCAGGGGGGGAATCGTTTCTTTGTGCTTTCAAACGTCCATCTGGACTGCACGTTGCCATTTTTATCCCTTGTGAAAGTTCAAGCTGTGATTCCGACAGCGAACAAGAGACCGAGTGCCATCTCGAATCTGGATACAGCGGCAGAAACCTGACATGAATCACCAACGCCTTTTTCAGGGTAGGTCGTTTCATCAACCTGATTATTAGTTCGCGCTCAGTTCAACCTTACCCAGTTTTCTGATGATAGCCATTTTGAAGAAACTTTGACCTTTGGTCGGTAGGCGGCCTTATCCTCAGCGAAGGTCTGAGCAATTTCCTGTTGACGAGGATTTCAATGGGATTTTATAATGTAGTTATTTACAATAATACCGTAGGTCTTCAATTGCATTCGATTGACTCGGCTTGCTTATCTCAACATCGTCGCTAGGTTCTCTCTTGCAAGGTCAAAGAACCTACTCTGCGTACAACTTAATCTCACCTCTTCAGCGTCTTTTATGCGCTGCTCTCTGAACTCACGTACACATCACCACGGCACAAATAGGGACTCCAGCATGGATGCCTTCATCTTACTCGGCCCCCTTTTATCTTCCACAGAAAGAAGTTCTCCCTACTCGGTCCGGGGCAAAAATGGAGAGTTCGCGTTTCCCTTTCCGGCGGATGACTGTTCACAGAAGGGAGACCCAAGACTGGCAAAGATGGCTGGTCGACCGACGTCGGAGAAATAACCGTCATCTTCATGCCCTCTCACACACCTCTCTTGCTTTAAGATTAAGCGTGGACCACCACGACACGCATCAAATCAACTTCGACGTCGACGCCTTGACATTTCCCCATGTGCAGTCTTCCGACTGCGACGTTTTCCTCTCTCTTCAATGATTTTGGCTGTGTGTCCCGCCGGAATACCACACTCCTCGTCGTTGACATGTTGGGGTCGTTACTATCCGCCACACATCATTCTGTCCGAAAGACCCGGAATGGGATGCTCTGCTCTCGTAGGAAGTCTTTCCTCCAATGTGTTAGCCCTACCTTGCGATGATTGCCCTTGGTACGGACGAGAGAAATGTTATAAATGCTACGCTCCATGCGGAGCTGAAGGAAGACCCAGTCTGTTGCATTGCTCAGGAAGAATGGACAAGAATCCCTTCACTAGTAGTCCTTCTTTGGAAGGTAGAAATGCAGGTTGCAGTCGCTTGTGATTACTGACTGATGTTAAACGCAGAAAATAAACATGATCTTTGCAGTTGCATATCAGCTTGTAGCTCACCAATGCGAATATTAAAGAATACCCTATGACGTTGCGACAGTAAAGGAAATCCAAATTGTGCTACTAGGTAAATCATTCATCCACCAAGAGTCGAGTTGGAAGGATGACATGTCCGAGAAGCATGGGATGTTTCTCGTTTGAGCTTTAAGCTCAAGTCGTTCTTGATGCTATTTCGACGTAAGTGACTTGAAGCCTGAACATCGCTGCCATGCTTACGAGGGATCGTACTCTTTAGGTGTTTTCCTCAGCGCTAAATGTTTTTCCCTGACTGACATTGGAATGCCAATGTTGCCTAGGCCTATGCGAAAACAGCACAACCATACGTGGTAATGTATCATTTCGTCCAGCGAGAATTAGAAAGAGACCGGATTGACGGACAAGAATCATCTGACGCGTTCTTCTTCAGACGGAGCCCGAGTAAGTTGCAAGTACTACTCGTAACTTTCAAGTAGCATTAAGTGCTTGCTAGTATATATACTGAACCTGTTCCGAACGCTAAAGACTGTAGCGGAGCACCCTGCTAGTAAATATTACTGAACAGGAACGTTGTTGGCAGTAATCGATGAGCAATCGATTTCCGTGAAAGTGATGGCTGAATACGGAAAGCTGATGAACCCGAGAAGCACCGGAACTTTCCTGTTTGAGTTTTAAGCTCGAGTCGGTCTTGATGTTCGCATAGGTAGGCCGAATCCCGAATTGGATCCTGAAGATGAATCATTGTAGGCGTCGCTACCATGAATACGAGGGTGACTGAGGTATTCAAGAAGTCTGAGTCCAGTATGCCGAGTTTCAAGTGTTGATGCACAGCTCTTCTCGCTAAGACGCACGCACACTTGCATCTTTCAGTGAGTCCCTCAGCACCAGACAATATTCCCTGTCTGCTTATCCTGGTTTCCAAAAAGCGATAACAGTGGTAGTACTATAGCATTTCTTCCCTGTTTGTTGCCTGTTTGTCGACCAATACGTGAACATGATGATACTTCAACTGACTTTACCTCCGGGATAAATCGTCTCCGCGGCTTCAGACTGGTCCCGACGCCGAAGCGATCCCGTATCCTCTTACCGAGGAAGGAACGACGTAACCAGTCAGTATTCCTCCGTCCCCCCGGATCACTATGCCGATCAATTTGGGGACTTGCGTCATACTCGCCACCGTTTAGAAGAAGGTCCGGTCACCTATTGCGCGTATACACTATTTCCAAAGTACAACAGCTGTAGGATACCTGGTCGATAGAAAAATGAACCATTTATCTTTCTTTTCATAGCGATATCTCTATCTGTGAATGCCTCCGCAAATTTTGATCCTGATAATCCCTTTTCAATAGGAATTCAGTAATTTGTCATTCCAATTTACAGATGATATCATACACATAGCCGCAGCATGTGCTCGTGGCTAACGTCCGAACGGTGTTCCCTAGAGTCCATCAGTGTGTACATGGTCGAATCAAGCTCACAATTCCGGCGGCAACGTCAACAGCCACACCAGTGCAGCAGAAAAGGGAACCATACCGGGAAGATCAACAATGACTCTTCTAGTCATAGACCGCCAAACTCCATCTGATTTCTGAGTCCCGCTTCGCGAATCCCATATCTAAATATACCCACTAAGTGCTACAGCTCTCTATGCAGTATTTCGCTCGCTGTTTCGCAACCATCAAAATGAGTGGAAAATGGAACCAATGAACGAATGGACCTCGACAACCGCAAAAACATATGCAGCAACGGCAACTTAATCTAGGAAATAACACCGATAGTTTGAGCACATATAAAACGGGTGCGCATCTTTCATTGGATTCATTATCCATTATTACCATGTCGCCAGTGTCCACCAAACGAGTCCATTGGGAAGATGACTTCGACCGTAACGGCGCCCATCACCGCGCGCCCTTCTACGTGACATTCCTCGTCGACCCGGCACCTCCCTCCCAAGGACAGTCACTTCCCCAATCCCCGATCACTCCCATTTCGTCTCCCAAGCACCGGCAGTCACCTCCCCCACGTCCATGTCTCCGCCCACCGGCGTCGTTTAAGCAGCCACCCATTCACCGAGCACCTTCCCCCTTCCCAGGACCCCGCCGTCATTCGATACTACATCGGGCCGATACGGAAAGAGCGACCCGAACCCCCCTGCCGTCCACGACGCGTCTTTCCATCCATCGCGCGCTTCGTCTGGGAACATGCCCGCCCCTCGACTTCTTCTCCCCAAGCCGCGTCGTCGCACATCCCCAGAACGCGTACGAACCCGCGTCTAAACCGGCCTTTCAGAGGGTCTCCATCCTCGTCGAGATAGACAGCGTTGAACGGTTCAACATCGAGATCGTCCGCAAGGACGGGATCCTCACGGTCGAGGACATCCTCACGTGGGCGCAGAAGGTGTTAAGGGAACGTCTCGAGCCGAGAGTTATGGGTGGGTGCTATAAAGAGAAATGCAGGTGCGGCTGTGGGCGGTATGTTGATAAGAAGAGCGATTTTACAACGGTCTTCGATGGGTTGAGTGTTAGGGGTGGCAACATGGATCTTAATAAGTGGAGGATGCACTTGAGGAGGGTGAAGTCCACAGCATAGGCGCAACTCAAGAAGAAACAAATCGAAGATGTTGTACAATAAGTAGAACCAGATACCATTGGATACCATATACGGAACAGGAATGTATCACCGCTGTAACAGTAGTAACACTATAGGTAGTAACGAATTTGGAGGAAGCACTATTATGAACTTAGCTCGATGAGAATCGGAGAACGACTTACAAAATGGAACAATGCTCCTTGCTTTGCGGTGTGTTCAAGGAACGCCCATCGCCTGGGTTATGGATATGATGGGAGGCACAAGGATAAGTGTAGCAAAAACGACGGTAAGCAACAGCTTGAGACAAGGAGACAATGCAGTGCCATTGCGAAGTCGGACCATCGACTTCGCTGCTGATGTCACAGTGGCGCCAATTCCTCTGTATACATGCCATGTCGTCATTCTGGAGGTACACAGCCTATTACACATCAACATGGAACTGGATGCCTCGCCAGTAATGCCCCCCAAAAGGGTAGAAATCCCACGGGGAATGCTACGCTGGGAGAGCCGGGTAGGGTTGATCCAAAATTGAACTTCGGCGTTTGAAGGTGAAGCACCCATCTGTTATCGCAACGAATGGAGAGCCTCCGAATTGTTCTGGCCTATGTAGGCCTAATCCCATAAGAAGGGTCTTCAGTAAATATCTGTTCTGATAACCGGAGTCCACGAACGAGGCAAATATACGATAGTCGCACGCAGTCCATTCCTTCCTTGAAGTCTAAAACCGCGTTGTCTCCCAATATCGGATACGCGATATCGGTGCTCGAGTGATAGAACCCTGAAACTGACCAGCGACCGATCCACTAAGGACTCGGTGGACAACTGGAAGAAAGGCAAATTAGCATTATGAACTGAAAGATGCAGGAAGTCCAGTCATATCGGGAGCTCTTTAAACGAAGGAATGCCTTGTTTTGCAGCTGCCAGCCTTCAATGAAAGATTGGACAGGAAGACTCTGGGCCACTCAGGGTACAGGGTTCGGGAGTCGGAACGTGAATCCGAACCCCAACCTCACAATTCACCGCTATTGTAGCGAGCCTCAAACATTGTTCATGCTTCCAGACCGAACGTACGATATATCAAGTCCAGCTATAAAGCTCCAGAGCACGACACGCAAACGATTTCCGTTGCAGAGGCAAAGACTGCATCATTTACGGCGAATGTGTGAAACGTGCGAACGTGCTTCAGCGACGAAGAAGCTTCCAGTTCCGCCACATCGGCATTGCGGCCCAGACTTCGATGACCACATGAATCGGCTAGATATACGTGAGGTAAAGAAAGGAAAGAAAAGAGGAATACTTACGAAACTGTGACAATTGAGGAAGAGAACGATATAAGATCCCGAGCCGAAACACAAGGACTCCATGCGGGTAGAGTTATTCGTATCGGCTTGAGCGTACATGCCTTCCCATTGGCAAGAGATGGTCTTCAGCTTCGGGCGCATAACCCTAACCCTAGTCAACGGACCTCGAAAATTTTCAGCTCGTAGAGAATACGTGACTGTACGAAAGAAGAATCAGGTGCACGCATTCACATCTCAAACGCGGAAGTAACGTACCACAAGACCCATAGTGTAAGCAATAGCATCTGGTCTCCTCACAGCGTCCCAGGACAACGGGAAAGATTTCGGGGGGACGAACTGCCTTCCCTGCTGCTGAAGTAGATGCCAACTCCCAGAAGAACAGATGACAACCAGCCAGCTCGAACCAGGGACCAACCGTTGCATTTGAGATGCCTGAATACATGTCCAAGGGCCATGGCCTGGTCAAGTCGATGTTGACGTGATATAGAGTTATGGTGCTTGAGAAGGATAGCGAGATATCAAGATTTGGGCCCGGATAGAATGGTGGGACAGGGACCGAATGACCTCGGATGGAAAACTGGACGCGAAATTTCGAAGGACTAGTTCTCAACGTCAGCACATCTCGACCGACACTGAGAAAAATCGCGAACCTCGTTATACCCGAAGGCTCCGTGATGTTTGCCCACTACTGTATAGTTTGTCCGGCCGCCTTTTTGTAATTCTCGGACTTCGCTGCTGCTACTCCAAGTGGGGCCCAAGAACGGGTTTCTGAGATTCACCTACACCAATTAGAAGGCTTCGTGTCCAGGTAAATTCAATTAGGACCACTTCGGTCGTAGAAAAAAAACCACTTACATTGAACCAGGGAATCATGTAGGATCCATCAACAGCACCGTTGCCGCGCACCCTCGAATACATAATCAAACGTCTCATTGACGCTGCGAACTAGGGCCTATTCCCTCGGTCGGTCGCCCGTCATTCACAGGCTGAGAGCCAGTTCCGTCGTGTAAGCGACCAAGTGCAACAAGACTTCCGGAGTCGACTGCGAAGGATGCAATCATCCAAAGTGCATGTACTGCATATACGATTCAATCTTCATCATTCCATGATAATCCAGGAGGAGTAAGTAAAATCTGTTCATAAAAGTTTCCCTCACATCAGTTCTATCACTATGAAAAAAAACTAGCAGCCTACCCGGTTGTCGAACAAGTATTGAAGCGCTGAAGAATCAGCAAGCCTTGATATGAGGTTATGTTTCTGGTTCTGTAATGCTTCGACGGAGAACGCAGCAGTCATAGTTTTTCGACGTTGAGGTTAGCTATCAAGAGGCTGAATTTGGTTCAGTGATGAGCTGCCGATTAAGGGTCGGCTAACCGGCAAGTAGTCGGCAGTTGAGCGTGATTTCGACAACTCAGCCCTATGCAATATTCAGTTACCCGATAAATCTCCGACCGGCAACTTCTCTGCCGAGTATACTTAGTTCCCACTCGGAGTCTATCTGCTTGTTGCCCGCAGACGCGAATGGAACTTTTACCGCCTCAAGACTTGGGAAGTATCGCCATAACTTCGTACCACACCTACTAATCTTCTTTCCTCAGACTTTCTTTGTTCAGCTTTTGCTTCTTACATTATGGATTCTAAAAGAAATGATAGAGCACATGGACTAATCAAATGTTGCCGAATAGGCAGCAGCCCAGGGGATCACCGGGTTTCTTCCCGACGGCCTAGTTATATCACTGTGAATAATACATGAGGAAGAAGCCTACAAACCCGGATAATACAGATAGCTCACCCGCAATCCTGTCTCCGTACCAGAGGCACAAGTGCTCGTTAGATCATTATCGTGACGCCTCTTTCCCTCCCTCCCCGAAGGGTGAGATAATGTATTCAGATCGATTCCTATTTCGTTGTCGTACTGCAAGTCAAGCGACACGACAGTAGGACCGTCCAAATGACGCCGCAACTCTATACGGGAGTTCACTAATAGAAGAAGGGCATAAGAAACGTGCCATAGAAGAGATGGAAAAAGCGTACGTGTAGCCATAAGCGTGTTGAAGTAGACTGTCGAGTCAGAGGGTAATATTTGAGTAATCTATGCAGTGGATGAAAAAAATGAGGGCACATACACTTTGAAAGCAGACAGAATATGGCGATAAATACCATAGAGGAAGGCCGTGTTGCTAGCTAAAATGACCTTCTGGATGAGCACAAGAGGCAGGAGCTAAGAGAAATACGAACAGCTATAAATGATACCGTAGCGACCAAACTAGATACAACATCAGCACCAAGGTCAAAGCGATACTACAAGGAGTCGTGCCTTGTAAGTAAACCTGAAATGAGAGCTACTGAGCGCCGGTAGTAGAAATGAAGCTAATCGCAGACATACAAGTGCTGATAGCATAGCGAATGAGCTTGTCGATGACTGTTTTCGTTCTAAATACGTCAGTCAGATACGTGTAATCTAAGAGGCTGAACTTGGACCTGGGGATGCTTGGTCTACTCCTTGAGAGCTGGTAGCACAGACATATCGCGATACAGATGTCAGATCCCATTCCTGCACCGAGCGTGACATAGAAGCTGTTCTGAAATTGTATGGTGTCAAAGTGGGAGATCCGGTATTCGAAGATGGACGCACTCGCGATCCAGGTCTTGTGATCTGGGACATATCGTTTACCTGGACAAATATTACTCCGACCGCTAAGGAAGCGCTTAAAAGGGATGGCCACTGAGGGGAGGATAGACGTACAGATCATAGCAACTGCAAAGGCGTTCCCAGCTTAACGAAGATGGCAAGGGTGAGATAGAGATTTCTTACTAAAAGCGCAGAGAGATACGAGACTTATGAAGCACACGACGCCTGCTACGATCATCTTTCTTTTCGGTGGTGCGACTTGAAATAGTGTATCAACATCAACGGCAACACAGACAAAAAGACACCTACGATACCATATGCGTCGTATTAGGAAGCTGAAAATCGATGTAGATCAGCTTTGAAAGGTGCAAAGTAACAGCGGTGTACCCTTGACATGACAAGTTCATGATTGCCTATAGGTGAGTTGGTATCAGCAGTGATCGACGATGTAAAGCGTAGAGGCATTTACGGTTATGAATATCTGTGCCTTTGTTTCATAGATACGAAGTCAGGAACAGGACGTTGAGATAGCTGGACCACTGCGAACCGTATGACCCCTTGCAATGACGACTTTGAATACTGATTGATCTTCGTTTAATCGACATGTCAGCAACGCACCATGTCGATTCCATGATATTTGACGGGTTATTAAAATTGTTGACCAGGTACCAATACACGCCCTGGGTAACAAAGGCTTGCTGGAGTGTATCAAGGATCCTATGAGATTGCAGTCAGTGAACGTGCGTGCGTAAAAAAATAGGTGCAAGGTCAAACCACAAAGATATCACCTATACATAATGTTAGCTTGCATAAAAGGCTAAAACTTGAATTCAAAACACACGAATCCTTTCATGAGCATCGGGTCCCTGGGCCTATTGTCATCCTTCTTGAAGAATATATACACTAGATAGAACCGCCGACTATCAGACTAATAAAATAATCGAGGACGGTGATGAAACGTACCTTGAAAAGTCGTGATTCCATACATCCTGGAAAATTATTCATATCGTTGAACCAGACACCGTTTGAGAGGAAATGCGTACACTGCGGAAACCACGAGGCTAATGAGGAGAGAGCCCAGCTGCTCATCGCGGTCAAACGTCAATGTATCCACCATAACCGTAAGTAAGTATTGAGCAGACCACCGCTGGTTAACGAGGAAAAGAAGGACGGCGAGCTGGCATTATAGCGAGAATGGCAAAAGATCGGATGCAACGGAATTTTAGGCCCGGTCCGTGTGCTAAACCCATCAGTTTTACGTCTCATCGCTCACCTCGTTCACCTAAGGCACACAGTTTCTATCGCTCTTGGCTAACAGCGGATTGATCTTGAACTGCATGGATATTGTAGTGACAGGTCAGGCAAGTGCAATGGTGGGACCGGGAATGGTATGGAACGCGAACGTAACCGAAGAGTCTGGATTACGTGGGATGAGTTTCAATGTTTCTCCTCTTTCTCCCGAGGCAACAGGCAGGCAATCTTAGCGAATGGCGGACTGATCACCTCCGAGATCGCACTCGAATTTTGGCTGAGTCTGCCATCGACACTCTTGGGGAGTCAACAGTCGTGCTGGAAACCCTTCTCTGCTCGAGCCGTCGCATAAGGTCCACGAGAGTCAGCTTCTCCTGCTGTGACACTGCCCGGGAAGTTTAACGCCGATATTTCTTGATCAGATACACGAATGACATGGAACTCGCTATTCCATCGAACAGACCCATTTCCACGGTCATAGTGCCGACTAGCCGAAACGAGAAGGCGTATATGTCTGCGCAACACACTGAGAAGACCTTCAGGTCGTGCACATCTCTCTTCGAGACACCGAGATCAAAATAGTGATTGTCGTAAGTTGGTGTTCTTTGGTTTCTGCCTGTGTAACCTTGACAAGTCACTTCCGCGGCATCATCTCTGCCTCTCGGTCTTGTATGTCTCCGCTTCCCCTGGCTGGGCATACTGAGTGATTGGGTGGTCCCTTTGCACCAACGTGGTACTCCTTGTTACCGGAAACCCTCAAAGCGTATATCGTCTCCGCTCCTCTCTCCACATATCATCAATTCCAGAACACGTCGAAGGAATTCGCCAGCGTGTTCACCGCTCCGGACAACCTGGGAACGTTTTCGCTTCAGTGAAGTAACAGCGGCAGGCGCGATCGCTGGCCCAGCAACCGGAAGAAGTTGTGCCGAGGTTTATTTGGACGAGGCCAAGGAGTTTGTACCAACGTGTTAAGCCCTAGTGAGACTGTACTTGAGTTGGGAAAATCACAATGCCCAACTCCGACCGACTGGATTTAATCGAGGAAGGAAAATCGCCACTTGGAAAAGGTGCCATAGTGTCAGCGACTCCTGGTTTCGAACTGTGACATAATGCTTTATACACCGCATCGCGATAGTGTCAATTCACAGAGGATAGTTATACACCCTGGCATACCATAGGCTCAGCAGACTCCCTCATTAGGATCCGCAGTATATTCAATTCCATTAACCGTCTTCTTCCCTCCCTAGCCGAACAGATCAGTTAATATTCACACCAGGACGCATCGTGAACACGCTCACGTTATCACAATTCCCATTGATGAACATCGCCCCAGCACAGTCCGACTCTGTGATCGTCCTCGTTGAACTCTTCGTATTCAGCACACGCATACCACATTTATATCCTCTCGAGGTGTCATAGCAGCGCTGGCGTCGCTCGCTGTCACCAAGCTACTCTCCATGTTAGTATTCCTCCATTAAGGCAATTGTGACATTATGATGCGCACTTGACCGCCGTTAATGGTGAGCATCTCCTTGCAGAATGTATAGGCGGCTTCATCGCAGCTTCCAGGTTGGCCACCAGTGAAGCAGCCTTCTGCAGCCACAGAAGAAATGATGGTCAGGGTGATAAAGAACTTAGAGGTGATCTGGGGATGGTATTCAGCAATGATTTCTTGGATAACGGTGGAGGTCCACTCACAACCTGCATTTTGTTCTTGGATGTATTTGGGCAAGAATAATTCCGGCCCGTCTTTCTGTCCTCTTTATACTAGTACGTGTAGAAGGGCAGATGTGAAACCAAATCAAGTTTCACACTTCGGAACGAATTCTTCATTCGTGTCAAGTGTGAACGCAAAGTAATCACAGCACCGCCCAGCCCTGAGAGGTGACCCTGGCTATGTGCGATCTGTTTGATCCATTTAATCTGCAGCAAAATGAGACTCCGGTAACCCGTCAAGCTACTGGCCAGCCATAGGGGCGAAATATAAATAGTAGCACGATCAAGAATTGGTAGAATTCTGCTAGAAAGCCAAGGAGTAATTACGGACGACCCCCACAGTACTCAAACGTGTTAGAATTCCAAGTCAAAGCAAGGACCTGCAGCAGACAAATTATTTACCCAGAAACCCGAAGAGTCTGTTCACTGCTGTGAAGAAGGAAATTCTGGAGGACACCAAGGCTCTTGGGTCGGTGAAAGAGCCCTGCAATGAGTAACTAGCGGGGTGAGGGCCAACGCATCTGCGTGGCATGGCCGAGTCCTATGTGTCTTCTTTCCGTCAGGTATGCTAGATTTCATATATCAGTGGCCTGCCTGTATATGAACACGCCACGGTCTTTGCTCATCTTGTCTCGCATCATGTCGACATCGTCAATTACCTTCCTGTAACGAATGTCTGCCTAATGCAATGCCGTTGTTAAATCATACTTGGTTCTCCGCATCTACAAATCACGCGGTGAAGTGTCATGCACGCTCCATAATAGGCAATACCGGCCAACCGAGAACCGATACTCTGTCAAATTCCCAAGGGCACACCGATCCTGAAGGAAACTCCGTGAGCATTATCATGCAGACGTGCAATGCTCGAGACTGATTGCGTGTTCCAAGAAGCATGAAAGACAAGATCCATTTTATGAACCAAGTCGGTGACATAATCCGGACTAAGCAGCAAGAGGTTCGAAGGGATGATAGAGGGACTGAAAGGTATGCAGAACACGGGAGAAAGAAAGTTTCAGCGGAGTCAATTGCAGGAATGAATACCGAGGGAAGTGCAAGGGTATGAGGTGTTGCAGCTCTCGAACAGATACTTCTGACCCGAGGAACGATGCCGCGGAGGAAATTCCCATGAGCGTGGACGTCGACCCAAACAGTATCTTGAAGGGGTTGGCAGGAAGTAATAACTTGGTTCATACAGAGGACAACAGGGTGAGCTATTTCAGGGGCATAATGGAGTGAGGCAAGAAGTGAGTGTTACACCCGACCCTGTCTGACTGGCGGTGACAGATACGTGAAAGTGAGGCAGCATATGTTCAAGATAAGTGACATAGTGGAAGCGCAATGCTCCGTCATATTCGTGAAGTGCCGAGGAGGCAGCGTAAGGATGAAAATGATATTGCGAGCGATAGCACTCGTGAACTGGAAATAGACGAAGTAGAGATGACAAATGATCTGGCGTATGGAACAAGAGGAAGGACAGAAAGAGTCGACGAACATAAGAGGAAAAGACGGAAAAGAAAAGCAAAAAAGGAAAGTCGAATGGGAAGGAAAAAAAAAAAAAAGAAAGGAACCGGGTGGAAGAGGAAGAAAGCGAGCACGTTAGAGGGAAGCGAAACGGAAAGTAACGGGATAGGCAAACGGGTAAAGACGGCATCGAATAGAAATATTCCCACGGTAAGGCCAGGTAAATGAGTCGGCAAAAGCCGATAAGGTTTGATACCTCGGATAGAATTTCCCACGATAATTCAAACTGGCATAATAACCGATACCTATATACATAGGACTCGGAAAAGTAAAACGTCAGTGTCCGACACCGGCGAACCAAAAATCGTTAATAAAAGCAGTCGTTGGATTACTTGATGGAACAAGGGCGTGTTTGAAAGTTATGACGGGTCGAACTCCTCGGACTCGATTTCAAATTTCGAATCAAATGCGCCGGAGCGTTATTGAATACCGTAATGTGTGCCAAGTGAAACCCAGCCGCAGCAGAGCCTGAGGACAGTGTCTCGCCTTGGAGATGAAGCCGCAAATGTTCGAGACTCGACTGTTCGTGAGGAACATTACCGGACATTACAAGCGTGCTACATACTATATTTGATGCCTGGGAAAGGTGTTAGGCATTCGAACACAAGGTCTTGTAAGAACAAAAGCGAATGAAAAGGGCTTACATCTACCAAAAAGAACGAACGCGAAGATAACCTGGCAATATACGCGTTGATGATAGGTTCCATTGAAGGCCACCACTTGAACTGAAAAACTGCACGTATCTAGTAAGAGGTATGTCAGTACGGCACCTTGCTGTGTTACAATACGTACATGGACATTGGAATGATTGGTTTATGGAATCCATGAATCCACCGAGTAGGCTTGGGATCACGCGCTGTATCCACCCAGCCCGGGAAGGATGCTCAGCTTTCGCGGGCGCAAGTTTCATCCTGGTCCTTTGCCAGGATAAAAGGTGGAGGAATAAACGGTAGTACTCATCAAGTCTTCTCCTGATAACCTCTCAGAAAACCTAGTATTCAGACATGAAGTTTATGAGTAGCCGCGTCACAACTTGGCTATGAACACTCACCTTATCCCCAGATTGCCTCTTTCGTCTTCATAGCGCTCGCAGCCGTTTCCTCCGTCGCCGCCGAGGGATGCTTCAGTGGCGGTCAGCCAGGAACCTGCGACGATGCTGCGTACACGTTCTACCACGACATGCTCAACATTGACGGTGGCAAGGCGAGTACCGCTTTTCGTTCTCCTTGGTCAGCCCACTGACACACAGTGCAGCTCGGAGATAGCGAGAGGCGCTCGTGCTGCTACAATACCTCGCGCGGGTACAAGTGTGACATGCGCGTCTTGAACAAGAAGAGCTCGACGAGGACGATCACTGAGGCAGACTGTGCGTCCGCAATGTTCACCAATGGAAACTGTGACAATGTGGTTTTCGGTTCTTATGGCTCCTTTGGAACGATTTCTGATGACTTAAATAACAGAGAGGAAAGAAGACCATCAACGGTATCGAATATACCGCCGACCCCAACGAAGGAACTTGCTAAAAGGTTGATCGTCACGTACTAGTGTCACTGTACAAAGATATTTCCTAAGAATTAACAGAAAGTTTTAGCGCTATAATTTGAGTCAAAGCAATGGGTAGTTCACTTACCGGGTCGGAGACGATAGAGAGTCTTCCTGAAGGTACAGACCCCAATCGAACTTCACGCTCCGTGTTTGCGAAGCCTAGTTCCACGTCAATGCCTGAAGACAACAGAGAGCAGAAGCAATATCATATACCATGTTTCATTTAAGATGGGAGATGTCTTGACGAATGGGGCCACTGAAGTATGTTGTGACACAACAGAGTACCCGAGCAGAGACCGACGTAGAGAACACCATTTTTATCAACTGTACACAGCGATCTTGCCTATCCAGTGACAGGATAGCCAACAAATTGGTGCATGTCGGGCAAACATAGGGATGTCGAAAACGTGACTTCAAAACTGCAGAGTGAGGAGAGGCGTGGCTGGCATCTGTTTTCTTTGAATTTTTGCTACCAGCGACCTTCGCCTCCAGGTCGGGCGAGTACGACGCTGCTCCTGATGACCCACGCTTAGGTCAACATCCGGACCAGCAACATCCCGACGGTTCGAGGCTTTACAATCCTCCTCCGATGTCAAGCTTCAAGTTAGGCCGTTTCGCTCCGAATTCCTACGCGTGTCCGTATCGTCGACCGTGACATACAGTGGCCCTCTTGCTCGGATGGTTGACGTCTGCGGAGGACCCGGTTGGACCGGTCCGGGCCCTCCGTGACCAGGTGCACTTTAGGGCAGGTTGCATCGAACCATCTACCCATACTACTTACTTGCTTTGTCCGTATTCGTAGTCGTTGTCCCACGACTATCACTAGCCGTCTCTCTCTACCGTACCTAGCGATATGGTTTAAACGCCTTCCTCGAATAGATCCGTTCGAGTACGAAAAGTAATCTGAATTCAACAACCGCCGAGGCCAGCACCACTGCCAGTCTTCATATGTTTCCTCGTACTGGGAAATCGAACAGTAAGCTGGTCATCACCAAGCATGTTTACTTCGACAGGGTTGGTTTTTTATCGTGCCTAAGACAGTTATCCTTCCAGAAAGTTTTGAACGAAAATTGTGCGTCGAGATCCAATCTGGCCCTGTAATTCCGAAGTGGAACGCGAGGTTTTTGTTATATGAGGAAAGTGACTAACACGACGGTTAGCATGACATCGATGCCGTTTACTCGCACTAATATCTGCGTTCATGTAGAACTCGTAAGCTATTGCTCTGCTCTGATGTGTATCGCTAATCCATGACACAGTACAATGTCTATCGTATTGTGGTTTTTCTTTCTGGTGCTCTTAGGTGCCTCCTGAATCAACTTCCTGGACCAATCACTTGTGGATGGTTTCTTGATCCTCCGACACTAAGGGGTCTATGTAGGTCTGCCGTCCGGCGCGGTTTTTACCCAAAATCTATCAGTTCATCTTACCAAGCCATGCGTACGAAAACCTTCTCTTCGGGCTTGCGGCCCCGATTACCGGTGTCGCATATTAGCGCTGCTTTTTCCAGTGCCAAAAATGCGACTGTCTTTCATATCCACACTTCACCTTACGGATGTTCCACCTGAATCAATCATCAGTCAACCGCACGTCTATGTTTATCCGCAATGAATGACTGGACAAGGAATCACATGTGGCGAACGAAGCACTGGGCTTTGTTGTTGAGTATGGAGATGGCGGCCGGACGGATCGCTACGTAAGAACACCGCAGCAGCGATATCTGCCACCTGTTTCACTGCTGTGGTGAATAGCAACAGCGCCCAAAAGTTCATGTACGTAGAGCCCAACTGGCCGGAAACAGTGGCAAGCGCTGATAGGATGCCTCATGATGCCACATTGTGCCTCGATATGACCGAAGGCCTTCCTGGGCTCAATGTGTGGGGACACGGTATAGAACTGGTATGGAACATTGGGTTTATCCGGGTATGTACATGTAGGAGACATAAGAATAGCGTCTGATGCATGACGCAGCGTCGGATAATCTGGTCTCGAGTGCGGTCAAGTGTCGAGTGTCTTGAAGGACCTGGATTTGCCGTGCGTTACATATCCTCAACCGTATATCTCCGCGCTATGAGTCTTGCTGCAGTGATGCCAGTATAGACCTATGAAGAATATCGGGGATCTGCGGAAGTACAGACACTGCAGACTAGCTACCGAGAATCTCGCATGGTTCTGCGCCAGACTGCAATGCAATACCTGAAGGATGATGTAGAGCTGTGAAAGAAGGCATGCAAGGCAGCATTATCATCTCTAACTGAAGCGTGGATGAGCTCAAGAAGGCAATAAAATCCCTTTATTTCGGGTAGGGAACCGAAGGATATTCGCGTCGTAGCCCCAAGTTCAACAAGAGATCAGAGGGGACATTTAAGAGCCGGGTTGGAGATGACTTACCATTGCCGGTGTGGTTAACAGTGTTTCTGCTCAGAAACGAAGAAGTTGCGAGATGGCTTGATGGACGGACGTTTATCGGCGAAGAAATCTGGGGCAACCTCGGAACGCCGAAGTTCATACCAAGTTAAATTGCAACTCAAGACTGTTCTATCTTTCTTTCCACAGGCATAAGGTGCGAGCATTTGATCTTCTAGGCCATTTATCTCTATCTTAATGTCATTCCCAGTTCGACTACTGCACCTGCCCCGACATCACCAGTTATCGAAGGGGCCTGCAGTCTTGGACTGACACGTTTGCTAAGGGT
>NW_026848716.1:0-22392 GCF_030435595.1 Desarmillaria tabescens | reverse complement strand
GTCGATATTCCTCCTGTAAGGCTCTTCCTTTGACCCTAACTTCAAAACCACTTCATTTCCCCCATCCATACCCATCTTTCCGTTTCAGAATCGCTTAGCCCAAATTTAATCCATATCGTCCGCTGTGTAGTCGGCAGCGTAGCGAACAGCTGGTACTGAGGATCGAGTCCTTGCCGTCCGGCCTCACCGACGTCTTCCACAAATGTCCACTCTGCACTGGAGCTGTGCACCCCCTGTCCTCGCACACGAGCTGCCGTCTTCCGGGTATATTGCTTGTTCTGCGAATATCCACCAGAACTTGATAGAGACGCTGCTGATCCAGGTCCCACAGATAACCCAAGCGAAATGTTCGATTCCTTCCCAAAGACGACCTCCGTGGACTGTCCCTCGTCATCCTTTGGATGTATATCTTTGATTCGCAAAGGAAATGACCGTCCTTCGACATCACCGTCGTAACCAAACTCAACGCGAATCACTGCAGATTCAAATCGCGCCTTCACCGTAGAATCTGGACCAAATCCTACACCAAATGAGACTTTTCCGGGGTCTGCGTCGGGACCTTGTATCAGCGTCATGTTAAAGTACGAGTCTCCCTCGTTCGCACGTCCAATCTCTAAGCCATGGTCATCGTTCTGTCGGGACGAAGTAACAGTTATACTCCGGGTCATGGAAGGACCTTCGTTTGTGAGGCCAGTTCATCCATCGGTGTTGATAAGGTCTGTCCAGATGTCGGCCCTCGCATCGGACGCCATGAATAGGTAGACTAGAAGTGCTACGAAGACTTATCGCTGACTGGTGGAACATGAGTTCTTTGTGTAAGAGAAATACTTGGTAAAAAAACATACGTCGCTTGGCAAAGGTGTTATTTGGACAGCAGTGGCCGCGCTATCGGAGAGCGACTCTTCGTCCATTTCTTCCGGCTCGGCAGTTACTATTACACTGGACGTGAAGGTTAGCCTCATTGTTCATATGTAGCAAAAACTGCGCACCTCAGGATGGCTGTAGTATTAGGCGGTGGGACTTCTTGTTTGTCATCGTTGTTTTAATTGGGAAGAAGGGTCCGGCAGGCCAATTCTGAAGATATATGTGAGAGCTAGCAAGATTAAAAATTATTATCTCACTTCAACTCGGCAGAGTCTACAGCACCGTGCTTCTTCCGCCACTGTTTATTCTCACAGAAACACCATAGCCTGAGGACAATGATTCTAATATTTCATCAGTTAATTTAACTCCAGCGTCATTACAAAAGGGACATACCGTCTCAATACACAATTCTTTGGGGCAATGTCCGGATGTTGTACACAATCAACTTTAGAAAACTTCATATGGTCGTATGAGGGTAAACCGGAAATGTACAGAAGCACGAGAGTCATGGCTTGGGTGTAGTGGTCATGACCGTCGTAGAAGACACTGGCCGAAACGACGTTTTCCGATATCTAAGGGCAATCTCATTTGCGGCAGTACGAGAGACGCAGAGTTCCTACCTACCTGAGCATTGAACTCCTCGAGCGATGTAATTTCCGAAACGCGCTCCTATAGTTGACATTCATGAGTACGACTATGAAGGAAAAAATAGTCCTTACACTGTGACAGTTGCGCACGTCAGCGTTCCGAATGGTAGCGAGATGAGTGCATATCGACTCTTCTTCCGGTTCCTGTTCATCCTCGGCTTCTTCATCATTAACATCCCCTGATTCCTCATCACCAGCGTCTTCTGGTTCTTCATCACCAACATTCTCTGCATCTTTATCACCAAGATCCTCTGTTGCTGCTTCCTCCTTCACGAGGTTTCCTTCTGGTGGCGGTTGGGAGTCTTCTTCGTCGGCATGTTCTTCTGGTGCATCTTGAGAATCCTCACTTTCAGGCGTATCCTCCTGCCCTTCTTCTTCTTCACCATTCTCCGACTCACCCTGTTCCTCTCCTCCAGACAGATAATCTTCGACATTGATCGGCGCGGAATCCGCGATACTGAAAGAAGGATTTCAGTTAGATATCGGGGACAGGCGGAAATAGCTTACGCGCTCGCTGCAAGGCAATCATCCAACCAGTTCTATAACGTAACTGATGAGTCGATCGCTTTAGGTAAGAAAATGGCCACCCACTGTAAATGTCGCGCCTTGAATCACATCAGTAAGTTTAGAAAACAGTCGTCCATCTCGGAACATCCACATCACTGGTCTCTACGGAGATGCCTTGACATGAGTATTTGCGAATGATGCTTCTAAGAACGTATATCTCACAAAACGAAGCCACATTAGTTCGCGCAGGATCTCCGCCGAATCTGACTAAAGAACCCTTAACGATGGACCGGAGTAAAAATAGAGGTACCTACTTCCTCTGCGTCACAATCCACGCGAAGAAAGTGCACATCCTTGAATTTTGAAGACTTGACCGCTCGCTTGAAGCAAAATGACATTCCATGCGGCGTGTTGGTGGAATGCAACCCGACAACGACGTGTTTGTGTTGGCTGATCTTCAAAACCGTCAATGCACATCATCGTGGAAGCAAGGGAACCAGAAACTAACGAATTCTTCAAACTGTGGACCTGTCCAAGAGGATATGTCCAGCACTGGGTCCTAAAAACGTGTTGAGTCAAAGTGGCAATCGTATAATGCCCGTACACACCTTGCCCCGTGCTCTAGACACGGCCATATCTATGGGAGGCAGGGCAAGTCCTTTCGGAACACCTTTCTCAAGGTGCGGAGATAATCTGGATTAAAGAGAAAGGTCAATCATGATGGAATCAAAAATGCGTTTCACTCACTGAGAAAGCATGAGGTAGGTCTTTAGCCAACCCTATAGAAGTCATCGATCAGATGAATACCGCGTTCGCGCTGTGATGAGACCCACGAACTTCCAGCTCTCCACTATCATGGCCGCCCTCCACACACCCGAATCGTTCCCCGTTTCTGAATACTTGAATAGTAGGATACTGTGCTCGTGTTAACATACGTTTCTCAATGGTAAGAACCAATTACATACACATTCTATCCCCACTTCTTTCTGGGCGTCGTACTAATGGAAAAACTTCAGGAAACGATTGCAAAATAAGGAAGAGGAAACCCACATCCCAGTCGTTAACGTCGCATAGCACTCCTCCGAAAATCAGTCCTTTTAGTGTTGCAAGTCCAGAGACATATTCGAAGGTGGGCCTCATCAAATGGCAGTAGTAGCACCAGTTCGTGAAAAACAGAACGACAACATCCTTATGTTTCGAAATCTGCAAAATCTTGTCAGTGCTAAAATCAACTAGGGGAGCACAGACACCAACAAGATCATTGAAGTCCTTCTTTCTGTCAAGGTGTACCACAGCAGACATGAGGGCAAAGGGAAGAACAGCTTGGACCGTGATGTTGTTCGGTGCCGGCTCTAGGTATGTTTCCCACCTTGTCACAATTAGCAACGGATATATATAAGTAAAACAAAATGAAGTATGTACCTTCTGACTGGATCCTCCAATGATTGGCGCGCAGGGGGAGATATCTATCAACGGGGTAACCCATCATGCCCGCCCGGTCTCTGCCATCAAAGCAGGCACGCGCCATATTAGTCCGAAAGGTTCATGAACGCTGCTCCATCCTGTACCCCAAGAACGGGCGGATGGGCGGTACCACTAGATATCAGGTGCAGACGCTGTTTCCCCCCCATCGAGGTTCAATGATGCTAGTATTGTGGAGAATAGGCCTTAACATTTTGTCTGGGTCGTGTCAGGTTCGATCTGTATCGGGAAACTGTTTCAGCTCCGGAAGGTTCTGATGCGAACAGATGTGGCGTGTCATAATACTTCAGCCCTGGATTAAGGTGCAGTGTGTAATCACGGAATCCAAATAAGCCATACGGCCACCGTGTAATCGCTTCGCTCCCTCCTCGAAAACTAGCCCATCTCGGATGGCGTGCGTGACGCATATCGATGGTGCTCAAGAGCTTCGGAAATTGGTCTGTGAACAAAGCATGGAGGGATCTTCTGCTGAACGTGCTAGCAGATCTCGGCTCAACAGCGTACTGTTGTATTCTTCCACCAGCCATGGTGCTCGCATTGCAAGAAAATGGGGCCGATATTCGACGCGACCGCCAGTTTGGATGAGTATAAGGAGGTCAAGTTTTACGAGTTTGACCTAGATGAACAGGAGGTAAGAACCATATACGTCATCCAGAATCGGCTTACCTAGTAATATAAGGACGTTATGGAAGAAATGGATATCAAGACTGTTCGTATACAAGTTCTTCAAGGATGCGAAGTCTGATTGGCGTCACAGTTTCCGAGAATCCTCGTCTTTCGCCAAGGTGAGAAGATAGCCGCAACCGGACCCCGCGAGCTAGAAGCCTTCAAGGTAGGCACATTAACACTATTGGAGTATAACTTCTGACATTTATCGACAGACTTGGCTTTCATCGGCGATGACACGTCAGGAGATTGTTAATACGCCAATTGAGTGCGTTCGTTCACTGAAAGCATTGGCATTTATTAATTTTCAGTCAACAGTGAGGGAACCACTTGTACCGGAAGGTATGAAGATCGGAGAAGAAATCTCGCCACTTTGCTGGGGGGAAGCAAACCATTCCTAGACACGGAAAGTGGTTGCGTGTTCCAACCAACACCAGAATCCAACGGTCTACAGATCGGAAGAGCCAACCAGGGCACTTCCTACTTTTTAATCACCATGTGGAATTCCGAAAACGAGGATCCCAACAAGATATTCTTCGGCCTACATTTCATGCCTGATCCTATACACAAAGCTCGCTTCGAATCGGCGAGATTCTGGGTCACATTTGGTCGCGATGACGGGGACGAAGAGCATTTGCCACTAAACGTCCTCGAGCTCGCCCCGACGAGTGCTGCAGACACCATTACCGCCTCTCCAGACTCAGATGTAATGGGGTCAACTGAGTTTGATAACTCGAGCATTTGGTCAGGCGAGGAGGCCATCCGACGAGGGACGCCGACGGATATTCGTGGGCAAGGCCTGCATAGCCCTACGGCCGTATGGAGTTTTGTTGAGGGAACGAGTCGAGGTCTTGACGCCAGCTACACACTTTCAGTCGTACTACCGACAACGACAAGAGTTTGGATGAAATTCTGGGCCAAAGCGGTATTGATTCGTGGGGATACAATACCGCTTGACCTGCGTCACAAGATGACACTAAAGACGGGCACAATGGAGGAGCCGTACCAGAGAATCTTGGATCTGAGCGTCGCCATGGAAAGAGCTGAACCAAAAAGTTAGGATTGAATTCAAGTGCTCCGGATTGGGTTCCTTAGTACTTGCCGATATTTGTATGTAACATCATGTGGACCAGTGATTCATTTGCTCCATGCTGCGGAGAGCTCGGTGTTTAAAAGATCGCAGTTCGTTGTGAACGACAAAAAGTCCTCGGGCCGTACTTAATCCTGGCTTGCCGGCCCGACTCCTGCCGTCTCCATTTCGCGGATCCAATCGAGAAGTCGGGTTGGTGGACTTCGGTTCTTCACTAGACGCGGGATGAAAATGGTAAGGCTTACCCTGATTGTATTAGCTATATTTTCCTTGACTAGAAACGACTCTCCCTGCAAGGTAAAGTCGTCTCAAACACTTACGTTGCTATCGCCTGGCTAAATATACAAACATGGATACGGTGGACTGGAAATACATGATCTATAAGCACAAAGAGTAGCGGGAGTATTCCGTCCAGATTATGGGTATTAGTTGAGTATAGAATCAGAGAAAGTCAAGAAAGTCACGTAAATGGTTGTAAGGGGTGAAGCTGCTACATATGTTTCCCTATCCCATACACGTATTCATAGTCTGTGCGCTGACGTTTCCTCGGCGGCATTGCAGTAGTTTCAAAGCTCAGGGTGGCCCAAGTAGGAAGGTCATGGTCCTCTGCAGAATTTATATCGGGCTCCAATGTTCCGGCGCGACTTGCATCGGCGGGGGGAAGATCCACTGCAATGCTATTCCTCCGCGATGCGGCTAAGGGAATGCGAGGGCCTGGAGACTCGTCTCTGCCTTGTTTGCGCATCTGACGAGGTTTTGGTTGGCCTGTCGTATTCAGCGGGATCTTTCTAGGTCGGCCGCGTCTAACAAGAGGTTATCAGGTACCGTAACTAAAAGCAGAAGACGGCAACCCACCTCACAGTCACCAACGAGGAACCACGCATCGCTTTCGGTAAATCTACATCAAGCAATTATTAATCCATGGAAAAACTCAAGAAGTTGACTGAACAAACCAACTCCAAGTTGACTGCCCAACTCGACAAAGCACGCTAATCTTTCTTCCCGTTTCAAAGACTTGGACATTAAAGTCTCCGCTCCGTCATTAAAAAGATGACATAACGCGGCGTGTATCTGCTCGGACCGAAAACCGAGATTTTTTGAATCACCGGTATCAAATATTGCCTTCGCAACCGAGCGAAAGGTGTCGGTTGTCGAAGGAGGTAGCTGTTCCCATTGTCGTTTTAAGACGTTAGGCGGAGAGCTGGACTCTGTATCGAAAAGAAAAAGATACATCGCATACGCTGCAGTACTGTTAAAGGAGTCAGTGGCTCAATACTTTCCGTGTCTCTTGTCACTCACTGAACGAAACCAGGTATCGTAGACACCTGCAGCCGTTCCTTGCCAGAACTCTTGGGTATATATGAATACCTGCACGAGTGATTAAACATACTGTAAAGGATAAGTAAGTTGAAACCAGCAGAAGATTTAACGTCTCCTCACCTAGTACTATGGGAAGGCAAAAATGCCACAGGAATTTGCTGACTCGCTTGGCGGGTATAAATAAGGCTATGCTTGTATGTTATATACAAGGAATAAAAAACACACGCACGGTAGCTCTAATCAGGTGGGCTTGTGGGCGCTTATTGACATGTTAAGGCCACATCAGGACACCTGTCAACAATGGTCCGCTATCGCAGCCCTTTGTCGCCTTTTTGAGACCGAGTAGAGCATGCTCGCGCATGCGCTCGTTGCCTCCGTCCATGCCCAAACATAGCTATGTCAACAATTCGTCTAAATCGCGGCTACGGACCTCAAAATACACGCCAAGACCATAATATTACACCCGGTCAGATTACACAAATTCATTAATGATTTAGATCTATGCACCGTCATTACCTAGTTTCGAAGTTAGCTCCGCGACCCTGAAACTCACAAAGACTAAAACATACCTGATTCCTTCGTCCAATCGTCGTGCCGCCGAATATCCGCCTCAGTGACGGTCGGCCGCACAGTAGCCAATGACCTTAAAAAGTCATTCAACCTCAATGGAGGCTCCAATAGCTCCTCGGAATCAATGTCTGACCACGTTTTCTCAACAGCATCAGAATCTCCGGGTGAACAAGGCGTCCATTTGGAAAGCTCGCCAGAGTCGGGGTCAGCAGCCCGCTTAAAGTGTGTAGCCGATATCACTTTTCGGACGGGCTGCATGAGAGCATCGCGCACGACGATCGCTATATCGGAACCGGAGTAGCCCTCGGTCTTATCTGCTAATTGCCGGTAGTCTTTCGCCGTCAACTCGCAAGGCGTTGAACCTACGTGCAGCTGGAACATATGCCGCCGTGCTTCAGGACCGGGGAGGGGTATATATATCCGCTTCTCGAATCGCCGTTTGATGGCATTGTCCAGTTGCCATGGAATGTTTGTCGCGCCTAGCACCAGCACACCCGTATCATCATGCCCAACACCATTCATCTGCACCAGAAACTCGGTCTTTATGCGCCTCGAACCCTCCGATTCGCCCTCGTTACGCGACCCCGCCAAAGAATCTATTTCATCAATGAAGATAATTGATGGTTTGGATTCACGCGCCAGTTCGAACAACTGTTTCACCAGCCTGTAGACATGGAACAATGAGTGGCGAGCCGGGTGACATGAATACGTATACTCACCTCTCAGAGTCACCTTGCCACTTGCTGACCAAATCACTAGAGCTAACGCTGTAGAACGTGCTTTTGGCTTCCGTAGCAACGGCCTTTGCGAGGTAAGACTTTCCCGTCCCTGGTGGTCCGTATAGCAGTATACCTTTCCATGGTGTACGCTTTCCGGTAAATAGATGAGGGAACTTGATTGGCAAGATGACGGCCTCCTTGAGCGAAGCCTTAGCGCCTTCAAGGCCTGCAACATCGTCCCACTTGACATTCGGCTTCTCGGATAGAATTGCGCTCGCTAGCCCTGCTCGCAGTTTCTTGGTCTCGGGATCCTGGTCATCGTCCTCGCCATCTTTCCTAAAGTGCATACAATAAGTTCATGGTCGAAGAAATCGTTGGCAACTCACTTCTTTCCTGCCCCACCAATACCTGCGCCAGACCCATTCACGCCTACTGCATTTCTCGAACGTGATTCATTCTGGGACGTCAAATGTTGCTTGAGAGTCTCGGCACGAGCTAGATATTCCTTGATCTTGGTCTTAATCAGTTGCTTTGACTTTTCGTTTTTCTCATCTTAATACGAGAGATGTCAGCAGTTCCCTGTACAAGATAGCACCTGAACGCACACTTCAAAGCAAGCATGAAATAATCCAAAGAATTCGAATATTGCTTGTATGCTTCATTATAGTTCTGCTTTACATCTTCGTCGATAGCTTTTTGAACAATTTCGATAGCACGCTGGGAGGATGTCAGAGCTACCCTAAGAGAACAAAAACGTCGACGCACGTCTAGACTATTCGCGTTAGCCATCGTAGAGGGTATAAATTCGAGGTATTTGAATGGTCGTGACGGCAGGAGGCAGGTTATATGTGGCTTTGTTATGATCCGAAGCTTCCGGAAAAAAGATAAGGCATGATATCGCATCTTATCTTCGCGTACTTTGTTCCCCCTTATTATGTTTCTTTGTTCATCAGGCCTTTGTCACTAGTGCGTCAGGAGTAATAAAATGAATTCTCATGCATGCATGGCCTGTGCCACTTTGGTGTCACAGCATCTTCCCTGTGGTTCTACTGATTGGCGATGGGTTGCCAGCTGTTGCACACGTGTCCGACCTCAAGGACCCGCTGTGGGACCGACGACTGGCCTACATCTGTATAACTGAGGAACTATCTAGAATGGATTAACATTCTCGGTCTTCCTTGACACAAATAATGAGACAAGACGAATGTCAAATGGACCAGGTTTCCTTTCTTCTTTTGGCAATAAACACCATTACGCTGTTGTTCTTTTTGTGGCAAGGTGATGTTACGTTAGCGCCATCTCTGAACAATGGAGCCTTGCTGTGAAACGATATATAAACGGGCCCCTGTCCAACAGCACCCCCTCATCAACTATCTGTTCTCCCTCCACCCAAGTTGTTACTTAACCCCATCGTCCCCCCCCTCCCCCCTATATTTTATCCTTGTAATACCGTGCAATATGACGTCTAGCGCACAAGCACGCCGTCACACGCGCAAGCAGCGCAATTCAGACGAGCCCATTACCCAGAAACTTCGAGCTGTTACACCGGAGGAACTCGATGCCTGGAGCAGTGGCTCTGACAGCGAGTACGACCCAAATGAGCCGCAGCCCTCCGACCTAGACAAACCCTGGCCATATATGTTCCAAGTAAGTGGCGTTACGATCCTCCGCCATCATTTTTATTGACGGATCTTTCCAGGCCGGCGATCGTGTGTGGATCAGAACAGCTGGTGGCAACTGGCATCCGGGTAAAGTGTCCGGTCAGACAACACGGAAAGGTCAAACGCGGGAGGTCGGTCAGATTTTGCCACTATTGTTTCATCTCTTCTGACTACGTGTTCATCAATCAGAAAGAGGGACTGTTCTATCCGGTGGTGTTCAATGAAAAGCTACGGAAATATTTCGCACCGCTGAATGGTGAAATCAAGCCCAACAATCGGCATATTCGAAGTTTGCTAGCCGATGCGGGTTGGTTGTAAGAGTCGTGGCTTGACCTTGATATATGATACCGTATCAATATGCTTCCCTTTGTATTAATTGTGTATGCCAGTGGGGTTTCAATGGAGCAATATCAATACATATTCTAGAAATTGAAATAGTGTTTTCGAGGGTGCATAAATACGCCAAGTCTTCAATCATCCTCTTCTCTTCGCCGTAACACCTCCCAGCTAGGGAGATCAAAGTACGAAGGCAGCTCATCCCACAGCAGCCACCTCGCTGTCAAGAAGCTGTTCCTCCCATCAGCAATGCAATGCTCACAGAGCCTCGTCGACAGATCCGTCCAATTTACCATGAATCGGAATGGTGTCGGTATCACTGACTCGCCGAAGAACTTTTCCCATATCCTTAGCGACAACAGCCTTCCTTCATCGCACTTGGGCTTCGTAACACACCTCCCTGCCCCCTTCCCCAGTATGAACTCGAGTAACCTGCCTCGTACAGCCTGCACGAGCTTATCTCTGGCGCGAATACATTTCCGCTTTGTGTCCCAGTCCAATTCCACATGGCTGCCGTCATATGACGGAAGACCGTCAAGAAGGCCGTCAAGACCGATCGCCCATGAGTACGCCATAGCCGAAGGCAGCAAAATCTGGTGATTCGTTTCTTGCGCGAGGTTAATAATTGCTATCGTTCGACCTCTGAATTTTTGAATGGTGTCATTATCTGCACGTCTATCCCACTCGTCAATGGTCGTGGGAAAGATACGTTGGAGATGTTCCACCGCCGTTTTCTGTAGTGTCCGGGCTTGGTATTTGGTGCTCAGGCGCAGGATGCCTGCGATGACAGCAAAGGGGGTTTCTCGGGTTGGGTCATAGTACCTGTACTTGACGACAACACTAAGTCATAGGCCAAAAAGGAATTAATGGCCACATACGAAGAATCATGTATAGCTTTCAAAAAGTGGTACCAATCCACGGCCGAATCGTCCACTTTAATTACTCTGCAGCCACTAATCACCGTTTCCGACGTGGGATCGGGGTTGCCCTGCAGAATCATCTGGAGCAGAACTGGAGAGTGGTATACGAGAATGCCGCGGGTGATGCGAAATATAGTGGATTCCGCTTTGAAGATGATATCGCCATCCTCCAACCAGAACTCCCGGGAGCGTCGCACAGAGCCAGAGTCCATGGTATGTTGTAAGAAGGTATCCGCACGACGTGAACGTGATCAAGGGTGGTTGAGTGGCGGTTCAGTCAACTAGTTACAGATGGAACTGGTTCGATTTCTTCCAACAGGATCCTGATGCGTGCTTAACGAGGCTTCATGACTTTTTTTGCAATTGAGTTACGAAGAAAAATCTTGATTGCCGACGCACCTTTTTGGTAGGAGGTAATTCCCGGCCGGCGGCATGTCTAACTTCATGCTATCTATCCATCTATCTATCTTAGTCTAGTTTCTATTACCTAGATTCCAGCACACCAATGAGGCTGTACTAAGGATGAGGGCGCTAATCAGCTCAGATGTATTTAATTGAGCGAGGACTGCGTACATGGGAGGCAGTTCTCACGCGGTTACCAACAATACGGGAGTAGAGCATTCTAGGCTCATGTCACGACAGCGAATTCCCTTGCCTGCTTATTTATCCAGACATTCTACATTCCTTCTGACAACATCGATTCCGGATGTTTTTCTCTTGTTGAATGTATCACTGAGGGAAGACGAGTGAAAGCTAAGTTTTGGCAGTTCGAGTTATTTCCATCTGTTCGCTACTGGATGAAACACAGAAACCACCTCCCGCCTCTTGTACAGTCAGGTGGGAATCTTAAGGAACAGAACCTTCGTATGAGACAGATGGTTGAGGTCATCAATGATAAACCCACTGCTGGAGTTGTCATCAGAGGAATTCTCCGAGGCAAAGGTGTGTCGGGACGTGACATCATTGAGATGTGATCAAGAGGAACTTGAGTCGTATTTTCCTGTTTTATGAGATTTAAATCAGCCTCTATCAATGCGAAGAAGAAAGATTTTTCGAAAGTGCCATTGCGGTGTGGAATGGGGTGAACAAATTGTATACGGGTAGCATCAGCCGCTCATTATTCAAGTTAAACTGTTCTGGCACCCTTTCAGTGTAAAATGGGGCGCCGGATGGGGATACGCCCTGGTTATGCAGTGGTTCAGAACGCAGAGAGGGCTTGAGTCTCCGTTCCCACGTCGTGAAAAGTTGATTGCAAAGATATAAATCGCATCATCTTTTTTATATATATAATCTACCTTTGACTTTACGGTCCAGAAGCACACACATCTCATCACTGAGGAGAAAACCAAGTTGAGAATATTGTCACCGATATCTTGATGATGACCTTTCTCTCTGAGTATAAAAATGTGAAAGTTCTCAAAACAAATAGACCTCCCAAGTAACTTCCGTACCAATGTGCAGACGGCCATGATTATCCTTCGAGCTTGATACGCTCTCCAGCAGCATCTGATGTCGCATGATATCAACTAGGGCCTGGCCAATTGCTAGAACCGACACAGAATCATCGATGATGCTCTCCACCCAGTTCAAGTCGCTGAAGTACTTCCGAAATTTGAGCAAGCGTTGCTCAAGAATATTTAGGCTCCCCACTATTTGTATAATAGTCCTTCATAGTAGAAAGTCCAACAAGACCGTCGATTAGAGCTCCTCGGGATCCAAAGCTGGGAATTTACCGCGAAGCACCTGTGTTTTACGGCTTGGTATCAAGATCGCTCCAAACATTGCCGCACTCTCTTTCAATGATGTGACATGTTCTTGAACCCGAACGGTTCCTCGGACCTTTCTCGCAATGCGAGGCTCGGCTGACACCTTTCGCTCATCATTGGATGGATGTAGTGTTGCTAGTGCAACGTTAAGTTGGAGGCCTTTTCAATTTTACTGGAAATGTCTCAGAAAACTCGTTCGCTATGTCGCACCTGGATCACCTTATGCTCCGTCACTATGTGGGGTCTTCTAGTAGGTTCACAGCGGCATGGGTTCTAGTTTAATCACATATGTATCCTGTCCCTTCGAAGTCATCCAACTCCGTGAGATGCGTTTGGTCCGGAAAACCAACGATGTTCACAGCGGCATGGGTTCTTCGCGGTCTACGATGTTGACTTGTTTGTCAACAACGGCGTAGAAAACATTGGCTGTTCCCTTGATAGGGACGGTTTGCCAGTGCGACGACTACTACTACTACTACTACTCCCTTAATCGACGGAAACAGCCCCTAAATGACGTCAGTATGCGGAAAGCCTTCGCTAAATCCATTGGTTTGTGCTGATCTCCAAGCTGCACAGTGTCTTTACCGCACAAACGAGGTTGATGGGCATCTCCAGCCGTTTCAAAACATCTGTAAGTATCTATCTGCACCTCTTTCGAAAGGTGAGAAGGATAGAGTAGATTGTCGCATGTCAGGATGGAACGCAGTTAGTCCGCCCAATGATATAGAAGATGAAGTACGCTCGTAAAATTTCATAGATTCAATGGTGTCAGATGTAGAAGGAGCAACCCCTGGTATTGGTGAGTCCTCGGAGGTTAGATGGATTATTCTGCCAGAGAACACGAATTTCTCAAGGAGATGAAGTAGAGGGACCATACTCCGTATTCTTCCTTGCGGACGATCACTTGGACCCTAACAATTTTGACAATATCTGTAATATGACCGTCTTCCTTGGACGAGAAAGGCATGAGCATAGTGATCATAAATAGTCAGGAAAAGTATGCGTACGTGTCCACTTTGCATCGTTGGAAAACTGGAAAATTGTTGACCGTTCAGTCGCAAGAAATTCCGGGCCGAGATCCGAGCCGAGATAACCGGCAGAGGGGTTCATCACATAGTATACCCAAATAGGATATCCAGTTTCCAAATATGTCATCGAGGACCCCATGGGGTCTAGTTTGGTTCCGTACCACCATGTTGTCCTACTCTTTTCGCCTGGCAGTACGACGACCCACTTTCTCCTCTTATTTTCATAGCTCTGCTATAATTTGGGCAACCAAGAAGTCGATAAAGCAATTCAAACTCGCAGATATTGGTGAAGGGATCACAGAATGTGAGGTCATCAAATGGTTGGTGATGTTCCGCCCGAAATGCGAAGGCGATATCTGTTCTAACTTACCAGTTTAATTTTATAGGAGCGTTGAACCAAAGTCTACCGTACAAGCCTTCGATGCACTCTGCGAAGTACAAAGCGACAAAGCCAGTGTAGAGATCACCAGTCCGTTCGACGGTGTCGTTACCCAACTTTTGGTTCAGGAAGGAGAAATTGCGAAAGTGGGCACTGGGTTGTGTTTGATAGAAGTGGAAGAAGAGGCAGACTCCCAGGACACCGCCAAGGAGGAAGCGCCGGTGCAGCTCGCGGCGGAATCATCTTCAGAGTCGCGTCAAGAGAAGGAGACCCCTGTGACGCGACGACCACACCCATTGGATCCAGGCCATTCTGCACCAAAGGCTGACAATGTTTTGGCCACTCCATCTGTTCGACATTTCGCCCGGAAGAACGGTGTCGAACTAGCTCAGGTTTCTCCGGGCAGTGGACGGGACGGCAGAATCGAGAAACAGGACATTGAGCGATATCTCTCAAGAAAGACTCTTACATCATCACATCAAACCGTAACTGATCAGGATGTTGTTGTGGAACTTGGTCGTACTCGATATGGCATGTGGAAAGCTATGGTGAAGGTAAATAGAACATTTGCTTCCCAACAATACACTAACGTTCTCGACAGAGTCTGGAAATTCCACATTTTGGATACTCAACAACTCTCGATCTTACAGCTCTATACCATCTTTTACCTACGCTAAACGCGCATATACCTGAGCATTATAAACCTTCGTCGTCTTCACCACCGCCACCACTGGCGGTCTCTCCTTCGGCAGTCTCTCCAGCACCCTCTCCCCCCCAAGTTGCATCTTCTCAGCAATATACCCGCCTGACGTACCTTCCCATCCTTCTCAAGACACTGTCCAAGTCTATGCTCGAATGGCCACTTTTCCGTTCATCCATAACGCCCGGAACATCTGACCTAGGCGCGAAGCCCACATTAACAGTGCGCCCGCATGCTGACATTAGCATTGCTCTTTCTACTCCAACGGGTTTATACACGCCTACAGTGCAAAGTGTCGACACGTATACCATGTATGGCCTCGCGTCATCTCTTAAGCATCTCTCCCATTTAGGTAGACAAGTTCCGTGTGGGCTTACTCCCAATGAGATGCCCAAACGAGGTGGAACAGTGACTGTTTCCAATGTTGGAGCCATTGGAGCCGGGGACTTTGCCGCGCCAGTTCTTGTACCTGGAGGTGGCGTTGCGATCGTCGCTATCGGGAGAGCTAAATGGGTCTGGGATGTGGAGGTTGGAAACGGAAAAGGAGAAAAGAGGCTGAAAGTTGGGATAAGCTGGAGCGCTGACCATCGTGTTGTTGAGGGCGCCGAGTTAGCCGCATTCGTGGAATGCTGGAGAGGATATGTGGAAGTTCCGGAAAGGCTGATCGCTGATTCAGTGTGAGGTGTGTAGCATAGTTTCCCAATTCTCTTCGATGTAAAATGCACTTATGACCTGTATCAATATTCAAATCCACGTTGCAACGCATCACGATCTCGGAGAAGTAGGTGCCACTTGTTCAGAAACTTTATGCTGCAGCCTGGCATCTTATTTTCTGCTCAGCATCAACATTCAACGTCTTGTTGGCTGTCACTATCACCTTCTGTTCCCCCAAACAGACAAAAGCCGGTACTTGTTATTGGTTGTGCTAAAAGTTCTTTAATATGGACGCCTGCTGGTGTGCCTCGCGATGATGACGAAACGTGGGATACCGCATGTTATCCTCCTGGACATGAGTTTTACACCAGGCACCACACTTTGCCCCCTTCAACACTCTCGCCGCAGATCGCTGCACCCAGACGCCTCACCGTTTAATTTTTGCCCATAAGGCAAAAGTTGGGAAACTGTGAAACGACCTAGAGCGAACAGGCCGTCATATAAATTCATCCCTCAGCGCATAAAGGAGTTTTGTATTCCGTCTCTACGATGAACGCCGCCGATATCGATAAGCTGCATTTTGTCAATCCTTCTCTGGAGGCTCTACGACTGTAATTTTCTTTGACGCTATAGTGTCACGCTCTCATTAACTGCCTCCGATGTTCAATAGATCCCTGCAGTACCGTGCGTTCAAGCTGTATCATGGCACCGCAGATTTTGCCACAGTTTCTCCGGGCATCCAGACCGCATTTCGAGAGGTTGCAGAGGACATAGCAGAGAACGTTACCCAGGCGATGGCTCCTGATGAGAGGGAAAGACTGTCTCCAGCGGCTTGGGATCAACTGATCAAAGAACATATAAGAAGGAAGTTCAATTTTCACTACAAGAACGGCGTCTTGGATCGCATAAGTTCAAAGAAAGGTGGGAAAGAGTACTTTGCCCAGGATCGTGGATCTGGCGATTTTATTGCCGTGGTAGAGTGAGTGCCGATTTCATGTCCAGATGTTAGGACGCTAATTGGTATCAGATATGGGGAGTGATGTCGGCTAAGCTATCCTCGGTTGGGAACAGCGTTAGATCTCAATTCATAATACACGGTCTCCTTCACTGCACGTAGAGCCTCGTAATGATATTAAACACCTAATAAATATTCCAGCATGAAAACGGGTTGAAGCCTTTAGAGAGAGGTATAGCATCGGCTAAGATGAAATTTCGAACTAAGAAGATTTTGAAGCGACGAAGAATGGAAGGTGTCTACTAAGCATTTCCCCGACTGCGTAATCTTCGCGGTGAGATCGCACCTATAACCGTACGCATGAGATGTGTCATGCCTCAAGGCTTCAGTGCCTGCTGTCTGGAACGTTGCGTCGCATATCAGGAGCCCTGAGTGATGCAAGCGAGTGCCGTGGGAGCTACCCGTGACTCCAGCGCGAGGCGTATCTCAGACAACACCTGGGAGGAGAGGCAAGACAGTTGTATGAAGACGGCGTCTGGGTGCAGACGAAGTATCCAAGCATTCGTATTTCTTGCATTGAAGATGAGTAGCTCTTCTAGTGATACTGCCCGCGACGATCTGATAAGGTAAAGATGTATTTCTAGCCACGTCCTGATATTCGTATACTAAGTGTCCCCCGTTCTCTTATTACAAGGTCCTTCACATACAGGGCTCTCAGTCTATGTTTTCCGACGACAGAAGGGGATCTTGGTGGGGAGCAACTGGCGATAGTGCATACCGCATTGCAGGAGCTGGCAGAGAAGATAGTGAATCAAAGAGATAAATGGATGCCGCCAGAGTCGTTTCAGGGAGAGTTTCCTATGGATCCGATAATTATCCGCTACGCAAAGCGGAGGTTTGGGTCGTTCATTTTCAACCTCGAGGAAACGAGTCGGTTACCATACATAGTTCCAAGGAACAGCCGCGGTTGGGTTCGGCGGCGATAGGCTCAGGGTGAGTCTACCGTTGTACTTCTGCCATCCTTTTCTTACTCTTGTAACGGATGCAGCAGGGTTTTAGAGTTTTGGAGGCTGTAGGATGGTCAATAGAATCCTAGGGCTTGATCTCAAACTGACGGAGTGTTCTTGTAAGATACCCGAGTATCATCCAAGAAGTCGCAGCATGTAACCAAGCTATGCCATCTGAAGAAGGCACGGAGCCTGTGAGGTTAATTCGCCTGCTGAAGCGTATTGATATTGCTTCATGCACCCGGGATTTAAAGAACATATCAGGTTGCATCGCGTCAGATAGGAACCCATTGAATATGGTTAATTTAGAAGGACCTTGGTGTTTCATGCTCGATTATGTTGTGGAAGGAAGATGTCCTCGATATCGCGGAGTGTCGTAGACACGCTTCAGAGCTTGGCCTCTGCAGTCAAATTTTAATGTTTTAATCGCCAAGATGCCCAGTCGAAAGAGTAGAGCGCCTTATATAGAGAAAGAGCCTAGATTTTCTTTTTCCTCTTTTAAAAAGACAGAAGTCGTTCCGTTAGATGTAGGCCCAGAGATGCAGATATCTCTCACACAGTGAACATTGAACAAGGACTCGGAGTTGTCAGACACCCTTAAAACGCAGCACAGAGAACGCGCAGCAGCCCTGACCTCGAACGTCAATTCTACGGTCTGAGAAGTTGTCGTTCTTGCTGTTCTTCGTATAAAGAGCAATGGGGGAGATGTTGTGGACGTCCGAGTCATCGTTAGGAACGGAAGAAGCCGAAAGCCAAAGTAACGGTTTGCCGGATCTCGGCAACTGGGGCGCTATTCTTCTTGCCTTCCAACTATGTCGGCCTTCAGCAAGT
This sequence comes from Desarmillaria tabescens, assembly GCF_030435595.1. Classification (NCBI taxonomy): domain Eukaryota; kingdom Fungi; phylum Basidiomycota; class Agaricomycetes; order Agaricales; family Physalacriaceae; genus Desarmillaria; species Desarmillaria tabescens. Next base: position 4,290 of record NW_026848716.1, on the reverse strand, counting down.
CGACATTTATCTTACGACATACTACATCGGACCCATCCGGAAAAACTTGTTCCTTGTCTGATCTTCGTTAAACGTCTTCCTCAAGTTTAGGCTCGTTCCGTGAAAAGCTTCCTACAAGATTGAATGCATATCAGGCAGACATATGAATACAGATACAACAGCAGCTGCGTACTAGGGGATACAGGGAAGCGTCCAGCATTATTATACATACAACTATACACAAGTAAGTATATCAATGCTCCCTAGATAAAGCGAGGCAATTGTACGGCTGCAGATCGCTATCCGGTATCGTAATTCCTAGCAGGAATCCGTTCCTCTCAATTGCCATGTCTCGATACGTCTCCCACCGATAGTATCCCATGTCCCGAGTGCGCACAAAGTCTTGTAGGCTCATAACCTCGATCTGAGGGCCAAGAACAACGGTATAATCGATGAATGTCAAAATGGAGTGGTTTGGCACAGATGGATGGGCGTCGCTGTAGGCCTTCCGCATAGCATCGACAACCTCTTTTCCACCCAATGCACGATAAACCTCGCTTTGGCCAACGATGATAAACCATTCATCCTCACAAGGTGACATGACGCGGGGGTATCCTTCTATCATGCGAATCAATGATCCAACGCTGACAATGTATTGCAGGAGGGGTCAGCCCACCTTGAAATTGCCGACGTAGTTCAAGGCACTGCTTTCGATGTCCATCTTTCCATCCCGACTTGGCACATTCACGAGAGCAGTAATAAGCATACTGGCAGCCGGAACATCGCATGTCGCGTACTCTGGATGTGTTCCCTTGTTGTCTGGTCATGCACTGTCAAGCCGTCAGCAGAACCAAATCATGAATTGGGATAGACTGAACATACGTTATCGCTCATACAACTTGTCGCCCCACCACGGACCATAAAATACATTGGTCTCAGATCCCACAAGTGGTTCACCTTGTCTTTCAACCTCATCCAGGCATCTTTCACAATTCCTTGGAGTTTTGCGGCATCTTGTATCGCTTCCGCCCTCCTCAATGAAGTACGAGCGCGGTGCAATACGCTCCTGTAAACGGCGAACAGGGTAATCGTATCCAGGATTCCCACGGTCAAGGACTCCAAGGATTCCTGGTGCTCGTGTGCGATATACGGCTGTGATTTCACGATGGCCTGCAAGATCCCTTTGTCCAGGGCATCCGAAACCCATGTAAACCCATACCTGAGGTTCTTCTTCAGGTACATAACGGACAGGAACATGGCCCGTCGGGCTAGGGGCAAATTGAAAGATTCAAGATTGCGTGCCCGGGTTAATCGTCCCATGACAAATGTCACCCATGCGACCGATTGCTTCGAAAAAAATTGAAGACGTAGTTTTTCATCGTTTCCTGAGCAGAAAAGTAGGGTTTCTAAGCGGGCGATGAGATCGGAATACGGAATTTGGGGTTTCTCGGCGAGCTCGATCAACCGTTGGACTGTGCCGAGCGCGAGATTAGCAGGTGCTTCCGATGTCAAGACACGGGAAACAGTCGATCTGCCAGCCCTGGCCTATCTGATCGACGGCAGCAGAGATAGTGGTGATGGTTCTTGAAGTAGATATCAGGATGTCCGAGTCATAATCCACCGAAGCTGCAATGAGGGACATTTTGAATATGCAACTAACCAAGCGAGGAACAGCGGCCAACCATGGCAACACCTCTGGTATTTGGACAAAGAGATAGACCAGCTTAGCCGACTTTAGCAAAGCTTCGTGGTCGTCGACAGTTGTTTCAGCGAGGTCTAAATGGTACTGGGTGATGAAGAAGGATATCCATGGACAAATGGAATGCCAGAGTGGGACGAAAAGGGTGGCCGAATTGATGAGATCATTCTCGAGACCGTAAATCAAGGAATCAAAGCAAATGAGCATCATCTGAACGGATGCTTCGTTCCGCGTAGGCGCGTTTGAGAGATGTTGTTTGACAAGGGGAAAAACCTGAGCTAGCAGCTGGTTTTTCCTATTGACCTGGTGACAAGCTCTTTCATCGCGGGTATTGAACCATTTCGTGCCGCTCGTTTCAACGACGCGATGTTCATGTCCTGTGGAGAGGTTTTGAGTCGTGATTAGAGAAAAAAACATTTCACATACACATAGGTTCCCAGATTCATTTTGCATGATGTCGCAAGACAAAGGAACGTCCCGTCAGTCTCATTTACCAACAATATGCCGTCAGAGTGGATGATCAAAAGTTCGAGAATGATGATCGAAAAAGTGTGATCGGGTATTTGCTTGGCTGAATCATCAGAAACAAACACAAAACTTGTCGGTCCGGAAAGGCGAAGATTATCTAATCCAACAATTCTTCGTTCGCGTTCACCATCAAGAATTTCCCTTCGATAGAGTCGCGCTCTCCCGTCTCTCTTTTTTTGCAAGCCAGCGGCGGCGCGCAAATACTCAGCTACTCAGTGCGCTCAAACAAGTCAATACGTACTTTAAAATCTGGGATCCCAACCTCGCGATCGTGACGCGTTAATAGTAGGATGCCTTTGGCCGCCGCACAAAAACAGGCCATCGAGGAGGTCGTCAATGCCCTCACTACCGCCACAGCGCCCAAAGGGAAACGTTTACTCTCAGCCATGTTCATGAATCTCGTCGATCCCAAGGAATGGCCAGAATATTACGAGGTGTGCTCTTTCTTCACTCGTGAGATTGCCCTTCATTGTTGCAGATTATTCCAGATCCTCGGTGTATCAGCAACATACGTACGACGCTAGAAAAGAATCGGTACAGAGCAGCCTTGGACGCGTATACAGATTTGTCTCTTGTGTTCTGGAATGCGCTCTATTACAACGAAGCGGGTAGTCAGATTGCATCGGATGCTGAAACGCTCAAAGTGCGTTGACATTGCGCGAATATAGTTCGGATCCATGCTCACCAGAAATTCTAGCGTCTTTTGGAGACTGAATGGAAGAAGCGACCAATACTGCCCGTTCCTCGCACGTCTCCCCCGCCGAGATCTGCCCAGAAAGTTCACAAGGCGGAAGAAGAAGAAGAATCACCAGCTCCAGAAAAGCCTCCTGGTCCTCCTCTTCCTGCGGTCCAAGCGGGAGCGACCTCCACAAAAAATACGACGCCGATCATTCCTACAACTATACCAGCTGCAAATGGCACCTCCGCCAATCATCACGTTCCTAATGGTCGAACAGCTCTTCGGCTGTCATCCCCCGAGGAAGAGATAGACGTCGGCAGTGTATCAGACCTTCAAGCGCATGTACCAACGGAGAGAGATGCTGCGAGTGAGGAGATCATCCGTCATTTGGACAAGAGTTTGCCTCGGTGGCCTGGCTTTTCAGAGGAAGGCTGGATGGGGAACATCAAGGTAGGATTATCTCCTGTTGTCTGGTCATCCATTTTTAATTACCAGCGTTACAGATTTCTTACGTGGATATAGTCCATGCGATCAAGAGCCACAAAGATGTTATGTACGCCAAGCGATTTGTCACGTATATTTTTGCTCATAGTATTCAGAGGTAATCGATATGCTTTCGTCTTGGAATCCGTGCCAGAACGCGCCGAGATACCATATCTATCATTGAACGTTTGTATTCTTCTCTTCTCCTTTTTTTTCAGACATCATTGATTTCTTGGCAGACATTACTCTCTTTAAAATCTATTGAGGTTGGTGGCTTTTCATCAGCCATCTTCATTGGCTGAGTTTTGTTTAGAGTCGAGCGCGCGCAAAAGATTATTCGATTCCGAAAGATTTCGACTCCGAATTCATGCAACTTTTCGCTAAAGCGAGAAGGTGGCATGACCCCGGTTCCGATGCTTATGGCCATGTGCTTCTTCTTCAAGTCTGTGAAGTTTTATCTCGGCTGCGAGAAGGACTGATCATTTTCCAGAGATTGTATCAAGCATTGACCTCTAAAACGCCACCACACGGTCCGCCATATTCCTCATCGACCAATTTTGCGTCGCTGCGTGCCGGTCCCGGTGCTTCCGATCCTGTTCCAGATGCAGGTGTAACCAGTAACCATATTCCCATTAAGGGCAGGAATTTTGTGGATCTACATCATTACAAAGGCTGGGCTATCAACGTCGGTGATTGGGTACACCTCAGCAATCCTGATTATCCAAGTCTTCCAACCATCGGACAAGTGCACAAATGCTGGGTTGCTGAAGAAAGGCACAGCCAACATTCGATGCTTATTTGAGAACCCTATACTGATTTTGATGCTTAGATCACGGAAAGGCCAGCATGGCGTAACCGTTTGCTGGTACTTCAGGCCGGAGCAGGTATATGTCTATCTTTCTTCATTATCTTTCAAGCTTAA
>NW_026848715.1:0-22448 GCF_030435595.1 Desarmillaria tabescens | reverse complement strand
TGCTGCTTGAGAGTCCCAAAGCGGTGATTGTGGTCCATATGAGCTTGAGCAAGCGTAAGCGTACGCAAGACACGGTACTGGCACCAAGCTTGAGAACGACATCCATGGTGGGAAGAGGAAGCCCAACGTGTGGTACAATGCAATTCCGCTATTTATGGCGCAGTCCGAGCTTCCTCGTGAGGACATCGTGAGACAGATGACCCAGCATAGTGGAAACGTGCTACATAGATAAGATTGCCGTCACCAGAGTAGTATCCACACCACAGAGATTCTCCCCCAAGAAAACAAAATCTAACAGCGCACTCATTAGAAAATGTGAACATAAGGCCACGTCAAATGGCTTACGTTGACCATCTGGCGCCTGTTTCCGAGAGAGAGGGTGTTACTGGGGGTGCCCGTACGAGCTGGCCGACCATTGAAGGAGAGGCGATGAAGGACAAGTTCAGGGTTTAGAGCACAGCCACACGGGAATTAAATCGCTTCTTGCCGAACATGTTCTTCCAACATGAGATCCAACAACTGGTAGCTGCGGAAACCTGCTAACCGGATCAACGTGGAGATTCTGACCTCAGGATTCGAGGCATACTTTCACGTAGAACGCCTAGTCATTGCAGATGCTGCATACCATAAATTTGAAGAGTGCGACCGCCACCCATCGCCACCTACATGATTTAAAAGGAGAGAACAGGACGTTTGGTCATGACCAGAGCGTGCACCCGGAAAAGGAGCGGAATAGGTCACCGCAGGCGAGGGTTTCACAAAGTAGTGCAATCTCCGATGGCCGGTGGTACAAGGGCCAGAAGTGGGCAAGCCTTCTTGAAAAGATGCCATGACCAGACGAATGGGCCGACAACGAGTGAGAGAGTATTCGTTCGGTAGCCGATGTTGAAGACGCCCGCTTGATCATGTTGTAAATGGTATATATTGAAAAAAAGTCCGTGGTATATACAAGCGTCCATCGATAGCACTAATGTATATGCAAATCGATCTTTCGCAGCTGGCTAAGATGGCCAGGCTTTCGGCACGATGGGCATCCCTGACTCTTTTCAAAGGTCTGACGGATGCATCTATGAGGACCGTCAGTCGGTATACTCTTGTACTGTAACCAAAGCAGACTTACGATGAACAGAATACGTGCCCACATTTCGTCACGCTCATCTTCGATGACGGACACAAGCACACCGGGCATGTTTGCTTCACGGTAGCTTTCGGTGTTGGTTGGCGTTGTAGGTGCGTCTTGAGATTCTTCAAATGAGGCGTCAGAAGGTTACAAAGTAATGAAAGGAAGAGCATACCAAGATCGCAATGCCAACCTCTACCCGGGACATAGGGGTCCTGCTCCTCGATTTTTTCGAAGGCAATAGGATCTTCCCGGTTCTCCTCTTGCTCTTGTCGACGTGCAAGCTCGTCTTCCCACCCGTCGGCGCGCTTATCGCGATCGCCTTCTTCATAATCACGGTGGTGACGAGCCGATTGCTCATAATGCTGTTTATTGTCGTCAGCAAAGCCGCGGCCGAATGAGACGTACATTTTAAGAGCAGAGGAGGATTGGAACTCCTCATCGCATCATCACAATGGTGATGATAATCGAAGGATCAGGTGCTGGTGGGAGAATCAGTCAGGCAACGTCGACACACGACAACAAAAAGGGGCTCACCGTCTTGTAGGAGTTGTTGTTCAAGAATCCCCGTTTGCACGTACCGCAATACGGGTGTCGACCAGAAAAGTTGAGATGATCCCATAAGCTCGATCGACCATAGTGTCTGGTCGCATCGATGCAGTATTGCGGATTGAATTCCTCTTCAGGACGAAGTTATAGTGGAAGACGAAGCTTCGCACGTGTTGGTGGTGTTGTAGAGCGCAGTTGGTTGGGTTGGTGTTCATGTTTGTATTGGAGAAAATCAGTTTCCGCGGGGGCATTGTTATACGAGGAAAGGGGGAGCTGGTGTCTTACTCCGGCGGTAACGATCCCGGTGTCAGTGAGACATTCTGTCGACGCCTGTATTTATTCATGGATGATTGTTGGTCCTTCTGAACTCTTCGCGGTGTCATGTAGAAATCGCAGTCTAGTCATTAATCCAGCTGCTATATCCCCGGCCGAATTTCCTGCGAAAGCTACGCTACATTATTAAAGTCAACAAGACATCAATAGGAGTAGCTTGTCTCCCCCGGTAGTTTCACGCCAGGTTTCACCGGGACTTGGAGCAGAAGCGTGGCCTCAACATTGGCCAGCGTTGGCGGAAAAAAAAAACAATGAAGTTGACGAGCCGCTTTTCGTTGCATACAAGACGCGTCGCAGCCCTCCAACGACTAGTGCAAACGTATGTGAATTCAAAGAATATCTTGGATAAAAGACGCCCTTTGCCTACTCATGCTATGCCCTTCAGATTTTTACCATGCTTCATTGCGCAGAGCATCTAAGGGTCTACACTAATAAAAGCAAGTCAGACTCGCCAGCAACTTGAGCATCTAACGATGCATACCTAGCTCAGGACTCGGGAGGGCGACGTAGAGACGAAAACTGTAAAGCATGAACATTTATAGAATGCCTGCAAGGCGTGCCTAAGCCTTTCGAATGCTGCAGGCAGTAGTTTACCACATACCGCCAATAATAGAAATGTTAATATGCTTAACCCACCTCACAGTCGAGGTCGGAGACAGGTTTCTGTTGAGAATGGAGGCGACAAATTTGACATGATTTCCGTTGCCATCAAGGAACGATTTCAAATTTCCCATGTTCTCTGCTGACTTATTGCATGAGAAGTTGTTCACGTACTACAATCGGCGGAAATTGACATACCCGAACTAGATAGCGGTACACTCCTGCATGTAACAAGTAGCCGATGAGCCTAAGCGCGGCGTGTATTAACAATAAAATTGGTGTAACATGGGAGAAGGCTTGTACGTGGACTGGGCATAGCGTGCGACCTCTTCTGCTTTTGAAAAGCAATATCTGGCCAGGGTGATTATTCAATAAAGAGAATATCTTTAGATGATGGACGCACCACCGTCCGGGCCCAACCAAGGATTGTATCTCACAAGATCTCATCTAAGCGACTTCCTCCGTCCGTAGCGCAACAGAGAGCACTGGTCTTGATAAGTGTTGTCAGAGTATAGCCCAGCATACTTGACAGCAGGTCGTACCTTCAGAGGGCATTGTATCCTTCGTCCTCCAGGTCCAGCCATTGATGCAGAAGACAATCTTGCGTGGCTATCTAACTCGTCCGCCAGTCCTGTATTCCTTCCACATCCTGAAGAATCTGGCTCCAGCTCGAGACTGCCAGGTCGGGTAGCGCAAATAGCATGAGGCTGTTATCTCAGGCGAGCGAGGCAACGATGCGAGAAAGAGCAATAACCCAGCACGGTGAAGGATTCGTATTGATGGGTGGTTGGTTGAAAAGATTGCCGGTGTTTGTCATCGGCCTGCACCGACGCTTTCGCGAATCGCACAGCCACCGTCGGCTTCCAAAGCCGCTCGTTGACGTGACAATGACGCTGAACGACGCGTCATCGAAATGTGACGAGTAAATGACGTACGGCCCTCCAGTTCAAGCATGCGCAACATCGCCAACCCTCCGCCCATGGTGCGCACAGACCCCTTCTGGCGGGGGTATAGAAAGGAAACATATTTTTGACCACCCTTCACCGCTTCTTTCTTCCCTTCCCTCACCATTAACTGTTAGTGTTGCCATGTTATGACTCTTTCATTCGCTCGTCTCTTCCTTGGGCTGTGACTACGTGGTTTCTCTTGGACGTGCGACGACACATAATTCTACCTTCTCGAATCTCGATTCATTTCTTCTATGGCCTGCCTAGTCCTGGTTTTCGCTCTGTATGCTCATACGACGGTCATGAAATATGATTCAAGCAGCCATTTATCGTTGACTTACAAAAATTATCCCCTGCTATTGATCATAGAGACCTTTCTGACCATACTCAATGAAGAAAAGTTCGGTATACCTGATATCCACCCAGCCGCCCGGGTACCATTATTATCCCGCCTGTCCAGTCGAGGCAAGAGGTGCTTGACGAAGATTTCTTATCAAGCTAGTAAGTCCTAGTTCGCTTATTCATACGGAATACGAAGATAACACTCATATCCATAAAGTCACACGACACCGTGTGTGTAGCCATAAAGAATACAATTTTATAGCCTTGCAGACTTGAACGACTTATATAAATAATCCTACACCTACTTCTTCAACTTCGCATCCCTACGTCTTTCCGCTTCCCGTATCCAAGCCGAGTCATCGTATCCATGCTCTATGAGCAAGCTCTATAAACCTCTAAGCATGTATTCTTATGCTTCACCCATGCGCTGGCATAGTATCCCGCATTCCTACGACGGTCCAATAGTACGGAGCTCCTACACTTGTTACAGTCAACTCGCTGCCTGCTAATTGAATCTACGTCGATGCAAGGATCCTGCTGAAGGGAATACAGACGCTCTTCGTCTGTCTTGCGAGCCTTTTCCCCTGGGAACTGCGCCAGCGGGATCAAAGACTTCAGAAAGATCTCTCTTGGATCGACAGGTGCGGGAAGCTCGGCTCTCTTGGGCAGTGGTAGGATTTTTCGATTCATGCTTCTAAGTTTATCATCAAATGAAGGCGTAGATGAAGGAAGAAGGGCCTTACTTGACCGCCGGTCTTTCGACCGGTATTGGTACCCGAGACGGGAGAACAAAAGCACCATGAACGTACCTCCCACACTCGGAAGCATCCTCCTCGTCCGTCTTGTCCGAGCTGACGGTACAGCTAGGAATCCAAGTTAGACACATCTCAGGGTCACGGAGCGAAGTATCCTGGTATCACCTAGTAGTAGGCGTGCTCCAGCCGCCATGATTCTCTTTCAACCTCTTTGACGAGCACAACCTAGAAACATGTTTAGCCAGATAATTCCGCACTGGAGGCACCGACTTACGACGAAAAGGCCCCCACCAGGTCCGAACCCTTCTTATACCACGTTGTAAGTGGCAGAGGCGAGGCAGGGGGTGTAACAATTTCATTGAAGGGTCTTTTTGATACGCGAGGCATTCTGCATGCCGTTGCAGCCAGCAACGCCAATCCGTCAAGTTCGTCGAGTCCAAGATGAATGCCGAGGTTCAGGACGTCGTGCGCCCCACCGAGCGTTGGGAATATCTTTCTCAGACCATAGCAGACTCAGAATGGATCAATGGGAGAAATCGCTGTAGGGAATGAGAAGGGAATCTGAGAACGATGCGGTAGATGAGAAGGAAAGAGCCAGCCAAAATCCAGCTATTTGAGGAGGTGTACGTACACGTGATGCAATGAACCATTTGCGGGAACACGTGTTCTTTTGGGAGATCGTTGTTCTCGAAGTGGAAATCTTGGAACCAAGGATTGGACGTCGGTTCCAGATTAAGGGGATTCAAACTTTAGACCGGAGTCGTTGTTATGCGAATGCAAAGTAGATTATGAGGCAAGGCCATATGGACGCGGTTTCCTTTTCTATGTCCTTAAAGCAAGGGTCCAGATGAAACGAAGCCAGAGGGGGTTTCCTAATTAGTTACTTTGTCCTTTCTGAAGACGCTATTGGTTCTAGCTACAATGGGGAGCCGTCTGAAGCGATTATGACCACAGGAAGCAGAACGAACACTCGGAGCTACGCATCGACGGCTGCACTAGATTCTTATTCTTCCTTAGTCTTCGAATCTATCCAATAATCCGCGACACACAACTACGCCTCCATTGGAGACCCAATTTATGGGACCTGAGTTTAATAAAGAATCTCCTTCCAGCATTGTAGAGGCTTTCATGACATGACGGTTTCCTGGGATCAAGATGGAGTAGAAATCGAAACAAAGAACTCGGCGGTTGTGCCGAACTGTAGCTGCTACGACTCAGACTTGGTAACCTAACAAACCTTGTGAGTTCGGGGCTATCGCAATGCTATCTCAGTAGAAAAAAAAACGAATTCCCACCCAGAGGAACAACTTTCAACAAGACATGAATGAGATATACTGAAAGGAACGACATTACCGAGAAACAGCGACAGGTAAATAGTCGCTGGGGAAGAAGCCATTTACACATCGGAGAGAATTTGACTGTTTATTTATTCGATTTGCACTGCGGTTTATATATATATAAGATGTCCATTATACGAAGATAAAGAAAAGCGTCCGTCGATAGCATTAATGTATATGCAAATCGATCTTTCGCAGCTGGCCAAGATGACCAGGCTTTCGGCACGATGGACACCCTTGACTCTTTTCAAAAGTCTGGCGGATGCATCTACGATAAGTTCAGCCGAAGCATTCTCGTATTTTAAAAGAAAGACTTACGATGAACAAAATACGTGCCCGGGCCCCGCACTTTGTCACGCTCATCTTCGATGACGGACACAAGCACACCGGGCAGGTTTGCTTCACGGCGGCTTTCGGTATTGGCTGGCGTTGTAAGCGTTTCTTGAGATTCTATCGAGTACACCATCAGACTTGGCAATAACAGAGGAATAAGCGAGCTTACCAAGATCGCAATGCCAACCTCCACCCGGGACATAGGAGCCTGCTCCTCGACTTTTTCGAGGGCTACAGGATCTTCCCGGTTCTCCTTTTGCTCTTGCTGACGAGCCAGCTCATCTTCCCACCCGTCGGCGCGCTTCTCGCAATCGCCTTCTTCATAATCACAGTGGTGACGAGCCGATTGCTCATACTGTTTATTGTCGTCAGCGAAAGTCGCGGCCGGAACTAAACGAGAACGTACAATTTTAAGAGTAGAGGAGGATTGGAACTCCTTATCGCAATCATCACAATAGTGATGATAATCCGAGAGGATCAGGTGCTGAGGGGGTTTAGTCAGGCAATGTCGACACACGACAACAAAAGGGGCTCACCGTCTTGTAGGAGTTGTTGTTCAAGAATCCCCGTTTGCACGTACCGCAATACAGGTGTCGACCAGAAAAGTCGAGATGATTCCGCATAAGCTCGATCGACCATAGTGTCTGGTCGCATCGGGTGCAGTATTGCGGGTTGAATTCCTCTTCAGGACGAAGAATTATAGTGGAAGACGAAGCTTCGCACGTGTTGGTGGTGTTTGTAGAGCGCAGTTGGTTGTGGTTGGTGTTCATGTTTGTATTGGAGGAAATCAGTTTCCGCGGGGGCATTTTATACGAGGAAAGGGGGAGTGATGTCTCATACAGGTGAGATTGCCTCCGGTAGCAGTGAGACACTTCGTAGACGCTTATGTTGGCCCGTGGACGATTGTTGGTCCATGTCTACACCTGACGTCCGCGCAAGTTCGCGTTTCGGGTATCAGTGACTTGGCACCACCGCTACACACGCTTCCTTCAAGTAAGGAACGGTCAATGAAAACAGCGACTGCGATTACAGGAGTACCTTACCTGACCCCTCCGGTGGTCTCGTAGTCGGTCTCGCCGGTATGTGAAACCGAAGAAATTTTTTCCTTGGAAAGCGAATCTATTCGAGACATCGTTATATCCTCGGAGGGCTAAAGTTGCGTTAGTCAACTCGGGCTAAGTGTTACAGCATGTAAGTTCGGCAAGTAAGACTAACCACCGTGTTATCTTACCTTCCTGCATCTCTTGTCAAGCTACAACGTAGCAAAGTATCACAAACCCGCCACGCGGCTAGGATAATGAGAACATGTAAGAATTTACAGCAAGGACCTCCGGAATTCATATTACATACTTTTTTCATGCCTAAGATGCCAGTACAGAATAGCAAAAGCGAGGCGAAAGTCTGTCATAATCATTCGCAAGTTAACCGAAGAATCTTACAAGGCAACAGGACATACCGAATGATAACAGACTTCTGCCATACAACGTAGCGAGCTGGACGTCATTGCACCTGGGAGAGAAGTCTGCTTTGACGCTGGCGAAAGGTATGAGATAATCAAAATCATAGATTCAGAGGATGCTCACTCGCACACACCGAGCCGGCCTAGCAAATCTCAAGTGCTACACCCATCCCCTCTTCCTGCTGCACAGCAAGGCTAGTACAAATACGGAAACATCGAAAATACGCTGAACAGCGAGGAGGGGCGGAGGCTGAGAATTATATTATTGTTGGGAACAGCACGGATAGCAACCCTGGTTGATAACAATGCACAGCTCAGGCATTGCATTCTGCTGATATCGATAAGGTTACGGAATGGTTCCCTAGATAAGATTGAGTACAGAGTACAGAATTCGCATTTCCTTGAGCAGCAGACGTACCGAATTCTCTCTGACTGTGACTAAATCATTCCTCTATGCACCGTTCATTCTGTAGCCTCCAAAAGAATATAGAGCATATTGAAGCTGGAAAACAATCCCTGATCAAGTCGCCGTGGAAGCGAGTCCACTGGCCAAGGACGACCATCTCTCTTCGCTGTATTCAGCGACAGTATAAAGCTGAGTTTTGACCGTGAAGAGTACGGCTTTGGGCTACATCTAGCTAGGAAGGAGAAGCTGGCAATGGCGACATGGTCGTAATCGAAAAGATTCAAATTCAAATTGCGCGGGTTTGACCCTCGTGAACCGCACAGCCACCGTCGGCATTAGCTTTGGTTGACGCGACGATGACGCTGCAAGCAAGCGACGAATCAATGATGCATTTCCCGTCCACTGTCATCGTGTGCACTGACCTCTTTTGCGGAGTACAAAAGGGATTACTTGCGAAGTATTATTGTTGTTTTTCGCTCCAGACTCCCTGCCCTCAACTCGCTCACCATCTTCCCTCTCAGTGCTAACGCTGGACGCTGGATTTCGTCTCAATGCGAGTACGATGCGGTTAAACAATCTGGTGCACTGACCTTGGCCTTGGTGCGAGGAACTCAGAATACCACTGAAGTTGTTGAGAATCCCCGCCGTTTTGGCTCTTTCCCGACAATGCCGATTACTACCTTACCAAGGAAAGGATCAGGCTTGAAGAACGAGACTAAGCTCGTTGTGTCTATAAAATATTATGGTACGCTTTCAATCTAATTTGCATGCATTATCGACTACTGTGGTTAGACCAGGGCGTTCTGCACAACCCTACTGACGGGAGGTTTGCTGAAGCAAAGAAGCAAACTGCGCAGGGAGCTACTTTATATGTGGTATTTGACATGATGGCTCACATCAAGGTGAGCCGGTCTGCCTTTATCGTTTTTCCAGAGCCCATCGGTGAATTGGACGCTTTGAAATTCAAGCTCAAGGTCAATATGATCCGTTTCTAGTTCCGAGCGAAAGGCCACCCAGTTGCGGAGTGTAAACTTCGTCGGCCCTAGCGTGCCTTAAAAGCCTTCATCACAACTAACTTGTAGGCAGCTATAGATCGCGCTCGATGCCCCACCATATTCACATGGAAGTCCTGAAGTCTAAGATTCAGAGGTACTTGCAAGAGGATGACTTTTTCCTTCACTCGCTACTCGTATGTGTGTTCTCCCTGTGTTCTTCGTAGTAATGGCTTACTGATAGCTTCTGAGCAGTTTCTAATCATGTGGTCTGTATATGCAGCTCGCTTTGAAGTTTCTCTATAAACTTAACACGAGTGCGTAAAGACGTACAGATTGGGCTCCTCCAGTCATGGCAAGCTTTTACTGCGTGTGGCTTGGGCGTCGGTGTGGGACGACGGTAACCGACAATTCAAGGAAGTCTCCGGTTTTAAAATGCGCTCAGAAGTACTCCCTTTCATCCTTTCATCCACCGACGCTAAAAATTTTGCAAGGTTGCCACTATGCATTACGTGAAAGAACATACAAGTATTCTGGTCCCAAACGTCCTTGTATATGATCCCGACTGGGACAGAAAAGTTGGCGGAGAGTGGATGATAATGGAATATGTGCGTATTGCTTCAAACTTCTTGGAAGAATGCTCCCAGTTCAGATGCTTGTTGAGAGATTGATGGTGTTAACCCCTCACTATTATGGAGGTCTTTAACAGATGATCAATGGGAAGCTCTGTATATCTGTAGCAGACATCTGGTCCCAGCTTCTCCGATTACGCTTCAACTTCACCGGAAGCATATACGAACAACAAGATGATTCTAAATATCGGCCCAATGACCTATATTCCACGAGCTGGTACTCTCGCACTCCCAGAGGCTTCGACGTACGGTCCATTTTCATCTACCAGAGAGTGGCTGGTAGCCGCTGCTAATGGAAAGTTATCTCCTACTTTCAGTAATCCCCCGGACTTCGATTACGAACAGGCACATGAGTGGCAGGAGGCTGCGAGCACCCTGCATGTCCTCCCGGAAAACAAAAGCGAAGTCTTCAAGAACTACTTTCCTCGTCTTATGATTCAGGTCGCCGCTAGCTTCTCGTTCGGACCTCATTTACTCCCTCAGGCTATCGAAGACTGTATTCTCGATTCGATTCTCAAAGGGCAACTGTACACTGATCAATTATTCAACAAGGACGTTGCCGTTGGACACATAACTCAAACATTGAACCTGCTTAACACGAATCTCATCTTTCGCTCAGTTTCGCGATTAACATGCAAGGATCTTCGGAAGATTGAACACTTTGGTCGTGAAACTTTGCTGCCTGGGCCGATTCTTGAAGCTTGGATGGCCATGCGAGAAAAGGCAATCCAAGTCAACAAATTTGACAAATTCTATGCGACGTTTGGAATACTTTCTTGTTCTAATTATCATGTAGGAGAACAGTACTTCTGCTTTATATGCTGCTCATGTCATATTACAGTGCCAGTCTGCTAATAGGCACACACTGTCGCACCCAGAGGTCCGACGATGTGGAGGATGCGAGATAGTCTTTTATTGTTCTGTCGAATGTCAAAAGCAGGATTGGAAATATCACCGCGAGATTTGTCGGCTTTGTTCCCGAGCAGTAAACAAGGGGTAAGCTTTGGGCTGGATCTATCACATGTCGAGGTCTTATCACTGTTCAGATGGGCTTCCGCTACCCATGTCACTCCGTGACCAACTCTTCGTCATATTCTACGTTCGAAGTGATATAGACAAAGATATCCTGGCAAGCCTACAACAGAGGTATCTCGATGATCATCCCGGCGCGGAGGCTCACAAGCTTGTAGCCGCCCTCGATTACACCAAGATAGTGCCGGAGCTGGACATCAGATACGCAGATGAATATCGCCATGAGGATCGCTTGGAGCATTACGTGAAGGTGTGCAAGAACGGTGGTGGGAGGCGTTGCTTCGTGAGAACACCGTTTTTTGTCAAAAGAAAGGTGTGCTGCGCTTATTTACGTTACCAACACTCATGTAAGGGATACTGGAAGCTTCAATGCAACAAAGCATCGCTATGGGTCATAGAGTTGATGTTAGGGCACTGATAATACTTATGCCGTGCTACTGTGCTTGCTTAAATGCGTGATTGTACGTTTCCATCTAAACAATCTGTGCCTTCGAGAATTCGTACGACCACCTCAATGTGCAATTCAGTGTCTTAAACGTCACACTGGGAGGTCGCGTCCGAAGCCTCTTTCTGTCATAATCGACTAAACATCGCTGAACGGCTTCACCTCGTCTCTGCTCTTTCCCTGTTTTCCGACAGTATTATAACTCTCCGCCTTTTGTCAGGCACGAACAACATCTAGGACTCCTCTCCCCTTCGATATTCCTTCCAATTCCTCCAGGATTGATTTGTTGGGTCGAAAAGGAGTGAAAAGGTTCATGGTTAGTAAAGTATCTTTAGGTACAGATCGACGGTTAATCACTGAAGTCTCCCCTTTGCTCGGTGGAGCTTTGGCAGGAATTGTCACCCAAAATATGATCAGAAATCCCCCACTATAGTTGCTACTACCACTATCCCAATTGGCTACCGCTGCGCGGTGGGCGTCTCCGATGCTTTATGGCAATCAGTAATGCAAGACATGTCGAGGAGTGCGTAATAATATTTTTGAGGTTCACTGACAGCATCATATCACACCACTTGAACATAATGAACATGATCCAGTTTTACAGACTTTGTTCGCTATGCGCGGTAGCCTCCCATCCGAAAGCCTTAATTTACTACAGTGTCAGGGTCGTCGAACTCAGGGTCTGGCCTTTGGCTCCGGGAAAACCTTACTAACGCCAATACCTTCGTGAAATTTAACACGTCGCCAGAAGGAGGTTTGCCTCTTGATGTTCATTCGGTGAAACGCCGGCAATTCAGACCAGTGTAATGTAAGGCATATAAACCATAGAAAAGTTGTAATTATAACAAATATTCTGCATAGCAGCCTGTACGTTAGTGTACAAAGCCGTAACTGTGACATTCCCGTCTCTGTACCAATGATATGTATTTATAATGTTTGGACAACGAAAAGAAATCATTATAGATCATCACATACTCAGTCTGCTCGATAGTCACTGGCTTTCAGAGCATTTCTCGCGTCTTGAATTGTGATGTAGTATGCTCTGTCACCTCCAGTAGCCTCGATCTAAATCACTGCATAAATACGCGTGCCAAGTAGCAGCAAGTTGCATGACACTCACCGAAGAGGCTCCGTTGCCCAAGTATGAAATGCGATTGGGATGTATCGAGACAAACTTCCAGTCCTCCCATCGCGGAGAAGCTAACATTTCCATGTAGTGAAGAGCTGGAACGATAAGATTTAGCGATTCCTATTTGGATCTATCCTTGGATACGTACTGCTACCAGCGTAGAGCGCATCCGGTTCACCGTCTACTTTGCCGCCTTTATACCAGGAGGGACAAGGTTCGGTCTGTTCCCATACATGTATCAGAGCAAGCCTTAAGTCTCGAAGATGTTCATACAAATGAGATCCTTCATAAGCGCTACGGATACTCGTATCATTAACAGCGTTAGTTATATGAATGAAAAACACACCTTCTCGTTGGATATTGTACTCGTCCTGTGCATCCTTGTTAACTTCCATGGTTTTTATATCTTGTTTCTGCAGCTTCGACCTCGAATTCATTGAGTACATCACAGTTATCCGAGTTAGATTCTCCGAACATACAAGCAAGCGACGATGTAGTCGGCTTGTGCCTCTGTACAGGGCAATAGTGACCCATTGACATACGTTATCCCGGGTCCACAACCCATCAGGAACATGTTGGGGAATCCGGTAACGGCGATTGACATATAGGCTGTATTGGGCGTGTCATGAGGCAATACGGCAGAAGTAAGGGGAAGCTCAAACCCTTTGGTCGCTGCGCCCATACATCACTGAGATCGACGCCGTCTCCTCCAATGAACTTGTAGCTCGGCTTGAAACCTGTGTCGAACCCTGTCGCAAGGATAATGCGATCCATCAGGCGCTCGATGCCATCGTCCGTCATGATACCATTTGTAGTGACCATTTTGATTGGTTTATTGGTGAAATCGACAGTAGGAAGCTTCAGCCTGGGAGGGAAATTAATTGCGCATCTATTATCAAGAAGGGGACCTACGCCTCCAGGAAAGCGGCACCAGGGGTCGGCCTACGACACTACATTTTACACCGAATTTGACCGTCAAGCCAAATAACGAACAAGTCTCAGTATACTTACCCCAACGGCAAAGCTGTTTCGCATGTTTAGGTTAGTCACTAATACCGAAGACACGACCTGAACTCACTCGGGCATTAGAGCCAAGAGAAGGTCATCACTCTTTACAGATGACTTCATGTGTTCAATAGAAGCCTATTTCATCGTCTATATGATGTGAATTAACGGCGATAAATTCAATTATTAATAATACCTTCTGAGCCTCGACCCTTTTTTCGTAATATCTGGGAATGTCGGGGAGAGTCTTAGGGAATGTCAAAACCACGAAGAAAACAAACCAAAGTAGCCATTAATGGAGGCAGAAACTTCCTTGAGATGGCGGTACAAGGTCTCTGGACTCTTGATAAAATCAGCTTGCTCCTCTTTCGTGTCTATAAGAAGGTAACAACTGTCAGGTATAGATATGAGGACAAGGGTAAGATGGAGTTACACAAGAAGTTCTCATTGTGCCATTCATGGCCTTGGAGGAGTTAAGCGTAAAAAGGGTCGGAACGACCTGATAATAGGTGAGGATATAAGTTCAAGTTCGAGCATTGTTTCAGGTAAAACTAACCCAAAATTTAGATCTACCATAAATATCGAGATTCTTGCAATGTGGAGCAATGGCACCTATAGTCTGAAGACTGGAAGAACCGATACCTATTACAGCACTGGTAGAGATCTTGAGGATAGGTGGCGGAAAGATCAAGAAGAGTGAAAACGACTTACACGCGTTCGTCTTTGAAAGCGCTCTGCCAATCAAGATCACAGGCCACTCAGCAGTGTGAAAAATCCGGGTTTCGTGAATGACTCCAGACCAGGAATCGCTGGATGATTTACATTACTATGAACACGTTTCAAAAATAGGTGGTACGTCAAAAGATGACATTCTTACCTCAAGACACCAGTGGCTGGGGCAAATACATCATAGGATTTCGTCTCGGCTTCAGACGTTCCCAAGTTCACCACTGTTATATCCCATGTTCCCAGAGCATTGTTATATATTGCTTCAGTGACTTTGTGTCAAAGCCGAATGAAAGGTACAATTCCGAATTTTTGGGCAAAGATTTTGAAATATTTCTTGATTTCACCCGCACCGGAATAATATCTTTGAATGGTGTGAGTGTGAGATGCACAGAAAAACCGCCCACTCTGGCCAGTCTGTGTAGGGTGCAAACGAGTACTGGTAGGCAGCACTTGGAACATTGCCTTCATGATCCTCAGTCTTAGCGGGGGGGACAAGTAATGACAGGCTTACATCGACAACCAGGATAACGGTTTGCGTGCCTATAAAAACGAGTTAGGACTAATTGGAGGATGGTGTTATCTGTCCTACCATGTGCCGCTGTAATCTATAGTAGGTAGCATCATAAGCAAGTCGGTAAACACTTAGACACTGAAGACACTACTGTCGTCTTTCTCGAACAGGACAAACTTGATGGGTCCAAGTACACCCTTTTTCTGTGCTTCAATGATTTTATATGCAAGGCACAGTCCAGCCACTCCTGCACCACATCTAACATGTAAAACTTAAGATTTGTGGAGAAACATAAGATGCTGCAGCTCACATAGCAATACGCAAAGGCTGCAGACGAAAACCTGGAAAAAAGGGATCTGCACTGTTGTAAATCCTGCGATATCGAGAACACTTACCAGGTTTGTTGAGATAGTTCCAGTCGCTCAACGTAACATTGCTAGTGTTACTTGTCAGAACGCCTTTTGTGTCATCGGTTTTGCGTCTGAAACAATGAAACATGGTGGAAAGAGGCTGATGTACTCAGAATTCTGCGACAAGAAGAGTGGCTCCTTATATATGTACCAGTGGCGAAGCGTCACCGGATGACGTGTTGGTGGGAAAAGAATACATGAAACAGAGATTTCGATAGTCACCTGAAGCACAGCGAAGATGCAAACCATACTTGAACAGGGCCTCTTAGTATACAAGCCTCCAACCCGTGTCTTCATCACAATTGCTGGACCCTCGTACCTCGGGACCCAGCAACCTGACTATGACATGGGTTTTCGGCTTGTTGGGGCCTGCCCCAAAACCCGGCTTATCACTGGGGATATTGGTTGAGTAAAATCTTTATTAAGAGACTCTGAGCTGTTGAGAATAGATGTCAGCAGGGGGTATGAATGTACTATACTGTTTTATTTAATTCAAACCTTGGTATGACATGACATGTATTTGGACCAATTTGAATGCTCAAACAGGACATTAGGGGTGGTCAGAGTTGTGATTCTGACATGATTATAGCATGATTATAGCAACAATTATGGATGCAATTTTGTTGACAGAATATGGGAGAATTGTGAATCATGCAGAATTGTTGAATTGTCTCCAAGAGGCGATTCAATGATTCTCAGTCATGGTGATTATAGTTTTGATTATCCTTGTCAATCCTTGATGTCAAAAGCTTAGTAGCTACCTTACATAACAGACTTCAGAATCATGGTCAGAATCATCAAAGAGCCAAGGGACAGTCAAAGTTCCTCATGATTTTGTCACAATTATAAAACCATAATCACCTTCAGAATCGTGGTGAGAATCACCTCAGAATCACAACTCTGACTGTCCCCTATTGAGGATGCATGATGGACAAAAAATATTTAAATCTCAAAATTTGGAGTTAGGGATGTACACTGTACTCTTATGGATATGACCATAGCAATGCAGCCATAGACCATATAAAAATTACTGGCTATGGTATGGTACAGTTGATGTGATATCTGTACCGTGTCCTGGGTCCATACTATTGTCCATATATGAACACTTTGATTATGAAAATGGATATCTGGTGTGAAAGTGTGAGTGTTATGTGCTTCTTTTAGGTCATAGGTACTGATCTTTATGGCATAAGATAGTCTTCTGTCCCTCCCTCAACAACTGTATTTAAACTGTGTGAATACAACTATATTTTGGGTCATTAAAGTTGGCTATAGTATGGAATCGTATCTGTATATGCTATATGTAGCCACCATACTATGGATACAGTGCACATCCCTATCATTTATTGACCTACTACATTCACAGCTATCAACTTTACATAGACAAAGATCAGAAAATATGAGGGGAATCAAGAAATGATGTACCACTCACTTTAAGTATGCAGTATATATTATCCCAGGCAGCTCTGTTCACAGCCATATGCATGGCCATGACAATCATAAATGTAACCATCCATACTGTTCCAACTTCCAAGAGTTGATTGGGCATTGACAGTACCATTATGGGAACAGCTGTGGCCATAGCTGACCTCCTCCTCTATGGCTGTATTTGTAACAGTACAGTGCAGATCCCTACATATAGTTGAAGTACAATTATTGAAGAAGTAGTAGGTGTAGGCGACCTTATGATGATATTAAAGCAAATAAATATGATTTCAATGAAGCTAATAACACTCACCAAGTTTCAATGACATGCTGCTTACTACATATTAAACATGTATTAGTAATATATGTATGCCAATGCAAGTAGTACATGGTCAAAACATAGTATTAAAAAAACACACAAAGAAAGAAGAGTGGAGAGGAGAAAGTAGTTACAGAATATTCAATGCACATGCTGGTAAATGACAAAATTATGAATGACACTGTATGCATACTGGACATCTCAGTGTATCTCCTGGTACTTGAATACAAAAGTACAGAGAGTATGAGACTTCCAAGTCTTGAGGCAAAGCCAAAATAATAACATCTATCCCGATGCAGCAAGGGCACCCAGCGGCCAAGCTCACATTGATTAAGGCCGGTGGCAACGTGGCAATGTTCAAACTCAGCCAGAATAGTCCGTGGCAAGGGAATGGCCGGTATATTCAAAGTCCGCTAATTTTACATAAGCAAATCCTGTGGCTGTGGTCCACCTCTCTTAATATATAGATTTGAATATAACTTCTCTTTCCGTTCTATTGTGATGCCAATTTTATTTTTATCTTATAGAGGACAATATAGGTCATCATATCACCAATGAAAATCAAGTCAAGGAGCCTTGTATCGGTCAGGAAAAAATCAATGATGAGTGATTTGTGAGTGATATGAATTTTAGAAAAACAAGAATACAGTATTAGAAAAAAGTGAGGGCATCGGGTTGCATAAATTGGTGTCGCAAATCGTTTTACTAGTTATAAGGATGGATTTTTCCTGCAGAACCATGGGCCAGAGATTACTTGTTGTGGTGCTACAGGCAAGACGAACCAGAACCACTTTTCAGAGCCGTGAGAAAATACTCTAAATTGGGAAACGGTGGCCCAAATTTGGCGCACGGAAACCGGTGTACAGAGGTGCCGGTAACCGGTAATTTTGGACTTTCCTCGAAAAAATTCACCATGCTATCAAATCATTATGGAATCACCTAAAACTCATAACGTATACTCTTAAACATAGCTTTGACATTATTATATACTTTACTGGATGAAAAATGGATGAGGGAGGTTTTAAAATCCATCGGAAATTTGCCTGTACATCCGACCGGGTGATGACTGTAGAAAGTTGTAGTACATTCTAGATTACATTGCGAAGTAGTATAAATACAGGCTCTGTAGGAGCCTAGGAATAACAAGTTCATATCAACTGGCCTTACCAGCCAGGAGTCTACCCTGTGCAACACCGAGGATTCCAACATTTCTTTTTGTTGGGATTTGGCAATCCGGCATCATGCCGAGTCTGCTTATTAAGGAAGAAGTCTGAGGAAAAGCGTGGAAAGTTCTAGTAAAAGTACATTTAGTATAAAAGTAGGTACTTTAGCATAGATCCTCATGCGTTTGCAGAGCTCAGCCAAGCGCAATACTAATGGCTTGCTACCGTGCATGTGACACTGGGAACGAACCGATACCCCGTTTTCCAACACTTTTATCGCATTCGTCCTCGTACTGATTCCTCTCCCATGGCATCTCCAGGCCTGTAATTCGGGGACGTGCCTCTTCGTGATATGAACGGCACTGGCGCTCTTGAATGTCTTCTTGAATAGTATTGTATGGCATAATAATGTCGTTGATTGGGTGCCTGTGTGCTCTTTTCATTGAGTGTGGCGTACATTGAACGGACGAAATTAAACCTTGGCAACAAGAATTAACATCGCCGCCTCAGTGGCTATTCCCGCGGCGTCTCTCTGTATCAGCCGTCGCCTGTATAAAATTTCTGCTTGTCAAACAGTGTCTATTACGCGCCAAGATGTATGCTCTCTTTTTTTTTTTTGTTCTTTCAACATTTCATGTTAAGCTGCTTTTTTTTGCCAGAAACGACGAGATATATTCATCGATCTGGCTATTGAAGTGGGCCTGCCTCTCCTTGAACTCCCACTTCGTGAGCTGTGACCTTTCCCTTTCATTTTATAGAGGTCGCTAATGCGAAGTTAAGACTATATCGTCAACGGACATTGTTACGACCTTCTTGAAGACGTCGGATGCACCGTCGTGGCCTACAACACCGCACCTGCGTACCCCTTGGTTTACGTTTCGCTTCTTATCTGCTCCATTTTCTGTTGTACGTCTATCTTCTTTTCACATTATCAACTGGAGTTAATTCCCCAGCAGTTTTCACCATCCGTTCTTTCCTTCTCCATCGGCTCCAATTCAACCAGTTCCTTTCTTCCAATTCTTCTTTGACCGCCAACCGGTATTTCCGCCTTATGGCTCTAGCCTCTATCGAGTTGTTCGTGAATACAATTTCCGGCTATGGCCTCTATATCAATATCAACCGGGGGGAGATCCACCCCTGGGTGAGCTGAGCTAACACCCACTATGGCTGGTTATGCCCTCGCCATTCTTCAAGTTCGTAAGCTGGGATGCATCCCAATTACCTCTATCTGCGTTCGTCTCCGTATCCACTTTGGTTATTTGTTATGTATGCTACTTAAATAACTGTACTAGTAGCCTGTTCTCGAAAGATCCCAGGAGTTCTAGTGGCAAGACGCTTTTGATTCTGGGCCACCAGCTTCACTCGGCGACGCTGTCTCACACCTATGTATGCTTAGCATGCCGATGATGTTGATCCAATGAAGTCGTTGCGGTCATACTGCAGTCTCACAGGCCAGACGTCTCATGAAACGAAGAAATGCAACAGCATATGGTCGTCATACATTCAAGACAAACAGCGATACTAGTACATTCAAGCTAGTCATATGGGAAATTGACGTACAAACATTATACGTATTCAACCACCTGCTCTACTTACGCCTTGCTGGCCTGCGCTATGATCGAGTTCACCTTGAGGTGCTGGTCGACTATGACGTGATCCGCAAAAGTGACCTTGACCTGGGGACCAAAGATGAGCGCATGAGACGAGCCACCAAAGTGGAACATCCCGAGCTCATCACCAGTCGAGACCTTCTGTCCACTCTTAACGGAAACCGTACAAGTCGACACCTCTGCCATTCCAACACCGATGAAGGCGACGAGTCCAATGACTGGGTTGTCAGCTTGGATGTAGATGATGGCACGAGTGGAGGAGTGGGTGAGCCATGCCTGAGAGCGAATGAGGGCTCCGTGGGGATCGCCGGGCTGGAGATCGGGATCACCGACTTCAGCTCCAGCGTCGGGGATGACGGCATAGTAAGTTCCTGGAACGACCTCTGCACGGGTGATGGTACCATCGATGGGGCAACGCCAGCGATGATAGTCCTGCGGGCTGAGGAATGCCTGATAGACCGTTCCACCGACGAAGGACTGAGCCGCGGCGGCGTCGCGGTAGAGCATATCGTAGATGGAGTAAGCCTGGCCCTTGAGCCAGAACTGGTCGTGATCTTTGACACCGGTCCGGATACGATACACGGTGGACTCGCAGGCGCTGTGGATGAGAGTTTTGTTCTCGGGGAAGTCGATGGGGCGAGCTTGGGCTTGAATCTCACGGGTGAAGAAATGGTCCCAAGAGGTGAAGCCACGGTTGACTGCATCAGGATCAGGACACACGTAGGTCGCGTTGAACTCGCCGCGACCCTCGGCCTCAAGACTCTCTAGGCCGACAGAGCCGAACCAACCCTCATCGTCATCGGTGAGCGACTTGTTGGAGTCGGGAGTCGTGAGGTACGTGCCCCAAGCATCCAACAAGTCCTTCAGGGCAACGTTGAATGCCTGCTTGCGAAAGAGGTCATAGGCTGCACCGGTGTTGCTAAGGAGGTCGAAGAGGAGATACATGGGGACACCGATAGGTTCCCCAATGACGTTGCCGGCCTCGTCCGTGGCGATGTGGAACTTCGGCGGCCCGACAATAATTTCATCCAACAAGTAAAGCAACTGGTCAAAGCTTGTGATCTGAGTATAGAAACGAGTTACTGTGAGGAGGCGGCAAGTAGTAGGGATAGAAATGTACCTGGTTTTCCGTAGAGGCTTGCAGGAAAATCTGATTCCACAAGTCGACCATCTCAGGATCGGCATTGATAGCAGCTTGGAAGTTTGCGACAGGTTCGGTATGGGCGGCCCTGGTCCTGTGTCTAGGCGCGCTGAGCTGAATGGCATGTCGGATGAAGCTCTTGTGAATCGCAGGATTTGCTGGGAGCCATCCACCGTAGCGAGTCAGAGTTGTCTTCCGATGCTGTGACATTGTCCTGGACAAGAAGACGTCAGCGAGTATGCTCGAAATACGGGGCGAGAACAGCGTACAGAATGTCTTTGTTCTCGAGATGTAATGGGTGATACCAGAGTGAGTTCTGATGTCGATGCAGAGGATATGGTCCCCTTTTTATACAGAGAGTAGGTGACCATCGAAGAAATAGATTTTGTCATGTGGACACGATATCAATGGTAGGTTGGTCGGTGAAGTTTGGACCTGGGATAGTATGGAATCGCCGTCAATGGAGCACCAGGTAATACAGGATGAATGCACGACACATCTATATAATTAGTATAACATGTTCGGTAGGTTATGTCATGAGCCCTGCCTACCTAGTGCCACGATTATTGTGCAAATGCCATTATAAGAACGTTTCCTGATTATCCTTCCAGTTAATATATTCGACAAATGGTTGGAAATCTTCCAATTCGTCCATGAGAAAACTTGGAACTCGGAAGGAGCGCTTCCTCTCCTAAATTTGAGTAATTATGCTCCTGGTCGAATTGACCTAAAAAATACTTAGTACAACGACAGCTTGCATGGTCAGCTGTTGTGCAACATACAATACGATGGAGGTCTTATGTCGTTTGAAGTGCACCCGTATACGCACTTGAATCGTAATAGTATTGAGTCTCATCCTATAGCTGACAGAAGTCCTGCCAACACGACCGGAGGTCCAAGTTCACCGGAAGAAACCTTCGGAGTTTGTCGTGGAGGGTTCCCAGCTTATGAAATGAAAAGCTACTGAACTGTGAGTTGGCTGCGGGCAAGATACTGAGAAAAGGCTTGCATTAGCTACTAGCGGGCTCGGCTAGCTTATACGGCGTAATCCTGAGTCCTACTTTTGTCACTTTTTTGCGTTCTCATTTGGCCCAGCATTTGTACTACACGCAGGCATCTGCTCCCATTTAGGTCCTGTCTCGTGTCAACCTGCCTAAGGCCACCAGCTTTCACGGAATGGATCGTTTTGACAATAGCATGGTTGCCGGAAGCGTTACGATATTTGTCGATTGACGTTCTCCATCCAGGGATGGTGAGTAAGAAAGTAGCAGAGTAAGAAGCCAGGGTCGCCTAAAAGCGGAGCTAAGCTTCAGTCGATTCGACCAATCACTGAGCTGTATAAAGACGTACTGCAAGGAAAGTCATTAGAACATGGTAGCTGCATAGTGTGGGCCTTATTACTCGTATAAGTGGGATACGCCCACACTCCTGTGAATATCACACATAGGAGACGCTAACTGCTGCCAGTGCTTTTCAGCTAATCGAGGCGCCAAGCAACCGGTGCGTGAAACTGAAGGACGCCGCCGAAATGAATGGAAGAGGCATATGTCAAGGCTGTACTTCCAAGTGACTCGTCGATACGTAATATCCAACCCCAACCTCTCAATGACCCCTCATTTGTGGTCATGCCGTCTCCAATACATCGCCGTCGATAATGTTCATCACGAGACATACCGAATAACAGCTGGCTCTACAAACGTGCAAATCATAGCGGTCATACATCA
>NW_026848714.1:0-22501 GCF_030435595.1 Desarmillaria tabescens | reverse complement strand
AGTCGTCACTGGAAAAATTGAAAATATGAGAAGAAACGGTAGCGACAGATAGAGTAGACGAACCAGTCATGTCGTTTGGGTCGGAAGGTAGGCCAGCTACAGTTTCAGCCATACTGAACTGCAAACTGAACCAGTTTTTTATTGCCCGGCAAAGGAGGCACAGCCTGGATACTGGCGTTGTCGTGGATGTCGGTGGCAACGATACGGTTGCGGAATCAGCGTGTGACGCCCGTGACCGTATTGCTTTTCTGGCACCACCACAGAAGACCACAGACGACCACAGAGGCCCGTTCAGTACTCAGTACAACTCTTATTTCATCAAAATAATTCTAGATATTTTCTGGCGATATACGTGGCCCTTCACCGGCGATATCAAGCCTCTCCGTTGAGCCACAGAATTGCTATCTGCTCTATATTTCTGGTAGCGTCGGCATCGCTTTCACTGCGGAGCTAACTTGGCCGGAATCCTTTGCTTTCGCCTTCCTTGATGATCTTCTCTGCGGCGATTCCTCCTAATTCCAATTTTTACGACAGACCTCGGACGTTGCTCAAATTCAAAGATGGCAGCAGGTTCCTTAAAATTCGACCTGTCGCTGTCACTCGATTGCATACCTGAATTTTCAATGAATAACTGAACAATATTTGGAGTATAGAAGGAACTGGTTTATACTTATCCTGGGGTGAGCTCAATATATTACAGCCTGCGTTCCAAAAAAACATTACTGATAGTATCCTTCTTCAGCGCATCACAACCCCGGAAAGCAAGCTCAAAGGGTCGGGAACGAATGGAATGACTCCGATTCATGAGAATTTTGCCCCTGCTTACAGGATGTGAAAAACTGCCAATCCGGCCCCCCTCCGTTAAGTCCGGAGCTGCATCTGGTATTCATGCAAGCTACGGTTCAAACTTTGAGTTAATCTCACCAAAAATTGTCGCTAGAGGCACCTTCCTTATTCTCTGGTGCATTCTATAAAGGTCAGAAGGCCTTCAATTTCTTCAAAGCTTCTCGCGATGCGGTTGCAATGGAAGCAATTAATAGGCCGGCCCCGTGCCTTATTCTCGTCACTGATTTCCTTAACACGAAGTTGTCTCATGCACATGCCGTCGTCCATTCATCTTGTCAACGCACAAACATTCAAAACCGTGTTAAATGCTTTACTCCGTTCGTCAAACTTCTTTCTGCACGCTTCATATATAAGTCGGACTTGATTTCTTGCCTTCCTTTCCCCTCCAATAATGTCGGCTCCCACCAGTTCCCTACCGCGAAAATCCTCCATCTTTCGTCGTCAGAGCCGCCAAATAAATACGGCGGTGGGCTATATCATTGTCCCCGCTCGATTTCGTCTTGTTCATCTTCATTCCAGGTCGTCGAGTCTAAGCGGAACCGAAGCTGCGGTAACGAATGGCGCCCCATCGTCGCCAGACGAACCAACTAGCCATGGCACCGGGCTTCCAAAAGCGTTGACTGACCTCCTAGATCGGGGCAAGAAAGGGTTTACCACTGTCGGTGGACCCTTCAACAGTAGTGAGTCGGACTTTTCCTACATAGCGCGAAGGGTGACATGTAAAATAAATCAGGTCTCTCTCGTTGATGCGGTACGCAACACGGATAGTCTAGATGACAGAAAGCTCCTGGTAACCGCTTCCCGCTTCCCCGTGTGTCTAACTCGCATACTCAAATTTTGATCGGCGTCTGTGTGCAGCTTGAACATGCCCTTGTTTTTCCTCTCGCGTCTTCCACCTGGGTCATTAGCTGATACCCTTCAGAACAAAGTCATTACCTTGCGTAAGTTGCGTCCAACTCTGTCGGTTTCCTAGGCTGATCCTTTTCAAGTGTACAATGATCTTTCCCATCCTCCGGCTACTTATCTCGGAAACGAGTACAAATTCCGCAAGGCAGACGGCTCGAACAATAATATCCTAGCTCCGGATATGGGAAAGGCGGGAACGTCGTATGCCAGAAGTGTACAGCAAATTCATCCTCTGCCGAGGCGAAATATGCCAGATTCGGGCTTGATTTTCGATACGTGAGCTAGCATCCCCTTCTTCGTCTCTCAAAAGGTCTGATTCAGTTGCTTACAGCCTCTTGAAACGCGATGGTGTAAGTCTGAATTCACCTTCCTAACGTCATGCTGACACAGTTTGCAGTTCGTCAAGCACCCAGGTGGGCTGTCATCCCTCATGTTCGCATTCGCCGCTCTCGTTATACACACGTTAGTGGTAGCCCCATTGTATCTCCGCTCCCGCTAATAATAGCTTTCAAGTGTATTCCGGACATCACATACCGATATCAGCATCAACGAAACATCTTCATACGTGGATCTGGCACCTTTATACGGCCATAATCAAGCTGCGCAAGACAAGGTTCGGAAGCGCGATGGATACGGAAAGCTGCACAAGGATGTTTTCGCCGAGGATAGGCTTATGCTGCTTCCGCCCGCTGTTTGCGTGCTCCTGGTACTCTTTTCTAGGAATCATAATGTGAGTGAGTATTCATTCGTGGATGTAAGGAGGAAGCCGACCTTATCTTCTCCAGTATATCGCCCAGAAGTTGCACGAGATAACGAACATGACACCTTTGTTGACCCTTCAACGTTGTCCGAGGAGGATCGCTTGAAGCAGGACGAAGAGTTGTTCCAGACCGCTCGTCTAGTCAACTGTGGCTGGTTCGGCACTGGTATGCACCCCATATTCTCTTATGTTAATAGAGAGCTGACGTTCATCAGTCGTATTTTCCGATTATTCTCATGTATCTTGGGTCTTGTACGAGAGGGTAGCAGCTGGAGTTTGAATCCGTTTGGTGTACGTACACTTACCGTGATGATCGATCTGCTACTCATCCTTGGCACAGGAATTCCGGAAGGATGATCACGCCACATTCGAGCGCGGAGAAGGAAACGTCTGTAGCGTTGAGGTATGTCCATATTTCCTGCCAAGGCATCAGTTCTTACACGTATCAGTTTAACTGTCTCTACCGATGGCATGCTACCACCAGTGTTAAAGACGAAAAATGGGTGGAAAGACTCATGGGTGACATGTTCGAAGGGAAACCCTTTGATGAAGTCACGACCACAGACTTCAAGGAAGTTGCGAAGAAATTGAGTCAACTGGACCCAGACTTGACTCACTGGACTTTCGGAAAGTGAGTGCTTCGCTTGCTCAAAATAAATGGGGTCACAGGACGTTTGTTTTAGCCTGACCCGACAAACAGACGGTTCCTTCAAGGACGAAGACTTGGCCAAAGTTTTGCAAGATGCGTAAGAAAGGAAATTTTGGGGAACCGCCAACGTCATTAACTGTCAACTCTAGGACTGATGAACCCGCGGCTGCTTTCAGGGCAAGGGGAACCCCGCGTACGTCGTCTCTCCATAAATGAAAAGAAGATGAATATTGATGCTTGTGAAGCTTCCATGCGCCTCCATGAAATACTGGGAATAGAACAGAACCGACTCTGGGGAGTATGCTCTCTCAATGAGTTCAGGAAGGTGCGCGCTCTAACTTCGTACTGCTTCTCCTTCGTACTGATTGCATTTCATGGTTCTAGTTCCTAGGACTTAAGCGTAGGTGGTTCCAACATCAATACGTTTTATAGCTCTGATGTCGGACGCTGACAGAATACGCCACATTCCTGGAGTGGAACTCCGACCCTGAGATCGCCAAGACTGCGGAGAAGTTGTACGGCGACATCAATAATCTCGAGTTGTATGTTGGTCTCCAAGCCGAAGAAGCCAAGCCACTCGTTGACGGAGCCGGCTTATGTCCTGGTAAGCATACTCCTTTAGGCCTCTGACAATGCCTTCTCTGATCAATGTGCAGGCTACACCATAAGCCGTGCCATCCTCAGTGATGCCATCGCTCTCACGCGTGGTGACCGATTCTTCACACGCGATTTCACTCCTGCGAATCTCACCTCTTGGGGTTTCGCTGATTGTCAACGTGACCCTAAAGCCTTTGGATTTGGCAGTGCTCTTGGAAAGCTCTTCCTGAGAACTCTCCCGCATGAGTTTGGAGAAAATGGTAATAGCGTTTACGCCTTCTTCCCGTTGATGACGCCGGAATCCATGAAAGTCCATTTGACAAAGATGGGTGTGGTGGATCAGTATGATTTGACGAGACCGGTGAAGAAGGCACCGGGGGTAGTGACGTTCGCGAGCGGTAGTACCAAGTATGCGAACAGGGCAGCAAAGATTCTTGACGCAAAAGGCAAAGGGTAGAGCATCTTTTTTCATTGAAGCAGTTCTCTTCTGAAACATTTGGTGTAGGTTCTACATCACACAAGATGATGAGAAACGTCGTGAAGTTGTCGTCCGCGCCCTTACTGAGGCCATAGGGTCAGAAGACAAGATCGGGCAGTATTTCTATACCCAGACCACGTTCCTTATGTCCGAGCAGTCGTTGCGCATGGTAGGAGGCGACAAGCTCGTCGTTGATATTGTGCGTGACGTCTTTAAACCGTTGACGGTCGGTTGGGTTGCAACGGAAGTGGTGCGTTTCATTTTCAATTCCGCTTGGTTTCACTTCTAACGTTCTTGGTTGGCAGGCTGGGATCCAGTTGACAAAGGGATCTCAACATGGAGCGTATACACCAGCTCAGTTGTATGACATCCTAGGGGATGTCTACGAGTGCGCTACAGGTCTTTCCCATTATTCGACAGCTAATTTGTCATCTTAACAGATATATATTCCTGAGCGTGGAGGACTCCAAACTAGTGAACTTCCAACACAAGATGCAGAAGGGCGTCAAGCACCTGTCTAGCCACCTCAAATCCGCTGAAAAGGTGATGTCAAACATATGCATTTTCCTTCGACGTCTGTTGAACGTAGCGTGTCAGTTCTCCATCGTCCATTTGGTTGAAAGTGCCTTTTCGTCCAATAGAAGTCATAAAAAAACCGATGAGAAATTCATCAAACGCCTGGCGGAGCTTGGAGTACCGAGTGATGAAGTCAACAACACGATCTTAGCCATCATGGTCGGTGCATCGGTCGAGCTATCTTTGGGTGAGGGGCGATATATCTTTTTCATATATGGCAGGACTCAATGACATCTTAGCCCTTACAAACATGCTCAATATCTGCCTCGAATCCGACGTACAATCTGCGACAAACGAAGGAAGAATTCGTGAAGTGATGCGTAAGCTAACCTTCATCTTTCTTAATTATGTCGTTTTTTACAGGGGAAGCAGGTCTAGATCCTACCTTCCATGAGGCATCAAGTACTTCTTTCTCTTCTTCTGTGCGCGTGGTCTTCATCTAATGGACGAAGTATCCACCACAGCCGCTCCAGGGCCCGCTACTAATGGTCACGTCCAACCAGAGATCTTCAGCGTGTCGAAGTAAGTGCTGATCCAATTTATCGTTCCTATCTCACCAGAACACTTCTAGATGTCTGGGAGAACCTTTGACTGTGAAGGTTTGTGCCTGTACTTGTGTTTCTCTCTCAGCTTATTTGACGTCTCGATAGATCTTAAGCGAAACGCTTCGAGCCGTCCTTAGCTATCCTGGCATATGTCGTGGCCCCGGTCAATCTGGTAAACTGAGCAGGTAAGCGAGAACCAGCTGTAGTCCTTGAACATGAGGCTTATCGGCGTATAAGGTTCAAGATCGAAGACAAGATTAGGGAGAATCTCCGCTATGGCTACTTGGACAGTGACCTACAGGTGTCTCCCTGGCCTACATCGTTGATAGTGCGGGTAAGATTTTCACACGGCAATTAGTCGTTTTAAACATTTTTTAACATGTCCTCTAGTTCGATGGATCTGTGAAGCAGTAAGAAGATGACTGATGTGTCACGATTATGTCGATACTAGTCTCACTCATCGAATGTATTGACAATGTCTGGCCCATGCACTCCCTCTTAATGATTGTAATGACTTATTAGTTACTCAAATACCTATGAAAATTGCTCAGAAGGTGCCATAAGCACGTCATGTTGGTATTAGCTACTCGAGAGAAGCACTACATGAATAAGGTTATGTCAGTATTCTTATCGACAAGTCGAAGTACTCGACGAGTTTAGGTTCCAAACATAGTTCCGCACCAATACGGGCGATTTCCGAAGGAGGGAAGTTTGTTTTATTGGTCGTCGGAGGTTGGAGGGTTAATTTGGGGTTAATAGATAGGTGTTCTTCGTTGCCGACTAATACAATTCGACTGGCGCGAGCACGTTAATTTTATACACAAGTAAAACAGGAATCCATTATTTCCGAGACTACGGTTACGCAAGAGGCTTTCACACGGCAAATTATCAGCCTGACTCGATCATTTCTCGTAGTGGGATACGCCGTACCTTTTGTGCGTACACCACTGTCCATGGCTGCGTTACAAAAGCTTCTTCTCCATTATTCCACTCTTTCGCAAGCGATTCAAGGAAATTATCAAAATCCTCCTTTGACGACACCAGCCCAAATCCGCCGCCTTGGAGAATAGGGCCATGAAATGCAGAAAATACCGTGATAAGATCGTCCCTGTGTTGGGTGCCATCCAAACCAGCCCAGGCCCCCAAAGGCAAGGCTCGCGTTTCTCTGTGTATGTTAATGAATCCCTGTTGGGTCAACATATCGGGGAGGCGTTTCGCGACGTCGGGAACCAGCTCTTTATACGCGAATAACTCCAAAAAGAGTTTTCGCATTTTGTCTGTGTACTCGCCAATATTTCTCGAAGGCGGACTACCTTCAACGAGCTGCACCCATCCGCCTGGAGTTAGAACGCGGAAGGTTTCTAACAACGCAGCTTTCCATTGTGATTCTGTCAGGGCCCCGAAGAGAACGCGTTGGTTGACTAGTGAGTATGTATCACTCCATTCACCAGGCAGGTTGGTGACAGAGTGAAGGGAAAAGTGAATATTCGACGGAAACGATTCGGGGAAGATATTGGATTGAATATCAAAAGCATCGATAGAGACCGACGCGGGAACTTCCTCCGCGAGCGAAAGGGCCCAAGCACCTTTAAAATTAAAGGTAAAGAACGGACAGATGCAGCCACGAACTCTACACTTACCGGACCCTGTACCGGAGTCCAAGACCTTGTCGCTTGGCTTCAGAGTTATGGGCGCCAACACAGATTTACTGTCGCATAATGCGCGACTAAGGAAGGAGTGCTGTAGATCAAGTCTTCGAATTTTAAGTACAGCAACTGCCAGGAAATGGATAGATGACGTACCGGCGTTTTTCAAGAGCGTCAGACGGCAATATGTAATGGACACCTGTTGCAGATGGGTAGACTCTCGTTGTGGATGAAAACATTTCGGTAGCCTGAGGAGCAAGGAGTACCACGAAGCGTATTCAAACTTCGGTATGGCCAGTACAAGACTTCTTAAATGAGGGGGCTCCCTTCAGATCCTGCTAGTATCGATTCAATTAGAGGTTATTTGCTCCGCCCAAGGTTTCAGAATGACGGTGCATTTGATACTAGAAGCCCCCAAGACGCGACAACTCTGTATGGGATTGCAATGGAGCATCACGGAGCATCATATCCCGACCTTCAAGTGACCAGTAAGTCGAGATCCGTACCCGCCTCTCATAGGAATGAACGGCTCGAGTTTGAGCCAGGGCAGGTGCTTATACAAATATGGTGCCACTACTGCGTTTTGTGCGCTCGCGTAGCACCGATGTTTGCGGACTTCGTGTACTAGATCCTCCATCGAAGTTTTCGGAATTTCGCATCCCACCTATATGCACCCCTGCTAGCCATATCTGTTTGGGTTCGTACGTCTGGTGCATAGCGTCTCCAGCCGTTGGTCAGTCATCAACTGAGTCCCGAACACCTGGGTTCCCTGCCTATCGGTTGGTGACATTTCATCCGGCTTCCCTCCCATGCGGCCCTCTCTTCTTTCAGCCGAAAGTTACCTCGCGGGTAGGAAAATCAACCCCCCCTCCCCAAACCCCAAGATACTGACTATCTTGATCACTCGCCATCGCTCGTTCGACTTGTTAAGTCTGACTGTCCCTACCTAGCTTAGTACAAAGATGGATCACAAATCTAGCGACGAGCTATCTTCGCGAAGAGCGGGAAAAGAAGAGCACCGACGCTCTTGGGTTGAATGTCAAGGGATCGTGTACGTACATATTCATCGCCAGCAATTAAGTTATTCTCTGGAACATAATAGTGCAACTCATCAAGAAAGAGAGTAAAACGAGCTCGAAGGCTATAGAACCAAGACTATAAGTAACACTATTTAATCAGAAGATATCCACATCCCACTTATTTACAAGGGCTAGAGAATCTCCGCTATGGCTACTTGGACAGTCAACGGATAGGGCCCGTTTTTTGAAAAAACACCTGTAATTATAGGCGACAGTTTTTTAATCAAGGCATCTCCCTCCACAGGTCTTATGAATGAGAATTTCTTCGGATGCTTGTGTGACAGAAGTTCTCCCGCGAGGATCCAGACTAAGTCTGGACTCTGAAATGACGCAGACCTCCCGACTTCTGCCTTACGGGCTATGGCTTTGCACGATTGTCGGCGTGGGGTTTCCAATGCCTTTAGACACGTGAAAAGCATAGATTTCAAGGTCAAATGTACCTATAGTCCTTTATTCTGTTATCTCAGCGGGTT
Organism: Desarmillaria tabescens; assembly: GCF_030435595.1. Classification (NCBI taxonomy): domain Eukaryota; kingdom Fungi; phylum Basidiomycota; class Agaricomycetes; order Agaricales; family Physalacriaceae; genus Desarmillaria; species Desarmillaria tabescens. Next base: position 13,946 of record NW_026848714.1, on the reverse strand, counting down.
TATAGTTATGCAGGTATATTATCATCATATGTATGTAATAGACAGCATGACCGAAATCAAGAGAGAAAGAAAATAAGCGAAAAATGGATTGACCAATGACAACGGTAGTCTTGAAGGAAGAAAAAGATTGTACCTTCACGTATGCCACCCTTGAGAATGGGAGTCTGAACGGGGCGGGTGTTGAATAAGGGTGTAGGATTCCTTGATGGGATGGGAGTGGGGACGTTGGGAGCATCGGGGGGGAATCGGACCGCACCATCATCTCGAGTACCATTGAAAGCGGGGGGATCCAGACAACGGTGTCAGTCGGGGTTGTATTTCAACCAGGAGGTTGTGATATTGGTCGGATTGAGGTGGGGATGACTCGGTCACGTCGTGCGAGATACAGGCCTCATAGAATCAAACGGTTGGTGTCAGCGTATTCAGCACCCTCAGAAATAGTGTTTCACTGAAAGTGACGGCGAGAGGGAGCATCATAATGAGGTGGGGTTCGTGTTGGTGGGTAGGTATGAAAATGGTCGGGTTAATGTCGCACGGGATAGCTCCATCGCAGGGGATGACAGCCAGCGGTATCATCTTGAATGAGCTCAGATATGATGAGTAACGCTAGCACCGACGATGCTGTCCGGTAACCCGGTCCGTATAGCCGGTCATCGTCCTTGACACTGAAAAGCCCTTTGTATATGGGCTACGGGTATCTTATTCCTTTCAAAACATATACATCAGTTTTATTACACATTAATTCAGCTGCTGAATTTTTTTGTATCTGAATCTCTTTAGGCGTTAGGCCATTAATATTGATTTATCGAAATTTCCTCTGACCAATACTCATCTTTCAACATATCTATCATTTCAATGGGTCCCCTCCTCTCATAGAAAATCGGTAAAAATGTGGAAAAGACTATATGGAAGTGAAAGTACAAAATATGATCCATAAAATGCTAAAAAAATCCAACTTTAATTTTTTTTCGGTCAGACGAATCGCGCAAAGCAGACTCCAGTTCACTGACACTGAATAGCATATGGTCAATCAATGCCTTTCAGAGAATGTCGGCATCTCTGGGCTGGGTTGCAATGTCCTGTAATTGATGTATATTATTTCTTCTGTTGAAAATACAATATTCAATGCATCTTCACACAATACTTACTCGATTGTGAGTTTAGGTTCCAAACGTAGTTTCGCACCAACACATGCAGTCTGTGAAGTCGGAGGGTTAATAAATAGGTGTTCTTCGTTGCAGTCTAATATAATTCGACTGGTGCGAGCTCGTTAATTTTATACACAAGTAAAACAGGAATCTATTATTTCCACGAAGAAAATGCGAACTAAGGTTACACAAGAGGCTTTCCGCACGGTAAATTATCAGTCTGACATGATCATTTCTCGGAGTGGGGATACGCCGTACCTTTTGTGCGTACACCACTGTCCATGAATGCGAAGCAAAGGCTTCTTCTCCATTATCCCACTCTTTTGCAAGCGTTGTGAGAAAATTATCAAAATCCTCCTTCGACGACATGGGCTCAAATCCGCCACTTTGCAGAATAGGTCCATGAAGTGCAGAAAACACCCCGATGAGATTGTCCCTGTGTTGGGTGCCATCCAAACCAGCCCAACCCCCCAAAGGCAAGGCTCGTGTTTCGCTGTGTATGTTAACGAATCCCTGTTGGGTCAACATATCGGGGAGGCGTTCCGGGATGTCTGTAACGAGCTTTTTATACGCGAATAACTTGATCAAGAGTTTTTGCATTTTCTGTGTGTACTCGCCCATATTTTTCATAAGCGGACGGCTTTCAACGAGCTGCACCCACCCGCCTGGAGCTAGAACACGGAATATTTCTAACAACGCAGCTTTCCACTGTGGCTCTGTCAGGGCCGTGAAGAGAAAACGTTGGTTGACTAGTGAGTACGTATCACTCCATTCACCAGGTAGGTTGGTGACAGAGTGAAGGGAAAAATGGATATTCGGTGGAAACGACTCAGGGAAGGTATTGGATTGAATATCAAAAGCATCGATAGAGACCGACGCGGGAACTTCGTGAGCGAGCGAAAGGGCCCAAGCACCTTTAAAATTAGAGGTAAAAACGATCAGATGCAGCCACGAACTCTAGACTTACCAGACCCTGTACCGGAGTCCAAGACCTTGTCGCTTGGCTTCAAAGTTATGGGCGCCAACACAGATTTACTGTCGCATAATGCGCGACTGAGGAAGGAGTGCTGTAGATCAAGTCTTCGAATTTTAAGTACAGCAACCGCCAGGAAATGGTTAGATGACGTACCGGCGTCTCTCTAGAGTGTCAGATGGCAATATGTAATGGACGCCTGTTACAGATGGGTAGACTCTCGTTGAAGACGAAAGCATCTCGGTAGCCTGAGGAGGAAGCAGCAAGCAGTACCACGGAGCGTATTGAAGTTGGCATGGCCCTGAGTACAAGGCTTCTTAAATGAGGGGGCTCCCTTTAGACGCTGCTAGTATCGATTCAGTTAGAGATCAGTTTCTGTGCCCAAGGTTTGATGCTAGAAGCCCAGGGAGAGACGACGCTGAATGGGACCGCAGTAGAGAATCACGGAGCATTATATGGGCCCGGCCTTCAAGTGACCAGTAAACCGAGATCCGTACCCGCCTCTCATAGGAATGAACAGCTCGAGTTTGAGCCAGGGTAGGTGCTTATACAAATATGGTGCCACTACTACATTTTGTACGCTCGCGTAGCGCTGATGTTTGCGGACTTTCGTGTTGGTTTTCGGAATTTCGCATCCCCCCCCTCTGCACCCTTGCTAGCCATAGCTGTTGGGTTCGTCCGTCTGGTGCACAGGGTCTCCAGTCGTCGGTCAGTCATCAACTGAGTCCCGAACACCTGGGTTCCCTGCCCATCGATTGGTGACAGTTCACCCGGCTTTCCTCCCATCCGGCTCCTTCCTTCAGCCGGAAGTTACCTCGCAAGTAGGAAAATCACCCAAGATACTGAGTATCTTGGTCACTCGCCATCGTCCGTTCGACTTGTCACGTCTGACTGTCCCCACCTAGCTTGGTATAAACCTGGATCACAAGTCCAGCACGAAGAGCGGAGAAAGAAGACCGCCCCGGGACGAGTATCAAGGGATCATATACATACACATCCATCGTCGGCAATCAAGTTATTCTCCGAAACATAATAGTGCAGCTTATCAAGAAAGAGTAAAACCAGCTCAAAGGATATAGAACCAAGACTATGGGTAACACTATTTAATCAGAAGATATCCACATCCCACTTATTTACAAGGGCTACCAACCTGATATTCATAGGAAACAAGTATGTACAATGTACAATTCGCCCAGCCCTAGAAGTAAAAGATGCTATCTGCGGTCCACATCTACGCTTCTCTCTATGGGAAGGGTGGGTAACACACAAAGCACCATCCATAGCGTCCTCCAAAGGGATCCCGCTTAAGCTGGAATCTCCGCAGTTACTTTGCCAGCAAAATGAAGCGTCCACGTGGACAATAGTCGGTGCTGATTTACTTGGTCTCCAGTGAGGCTAAGATGACTCTGTCAGAATAGACACTCCCTTAGGGTAAGAAAAAACATACCCAGGTGTTCCATAGGTCAAAGGCGCTAGGAAAACAAACATCGAGAACAATACGATGCAGAACACTACAAAGATTATAGGTCCCTTCAGGCCAATGTCCGCATAAGTTGGAGCTTTTGCACGAGTCAAATGGCCACGGATTGACGAAGGGTAGTTAACTGTATCAGAAAGCATGAAGTTCAATACGGATCCCGCAATCAGCGCAGAGGCTAGATGGGAAGGGAGATAGTGGTGGATGAAAAGCTGTCGGTTCATGAGGAAGAAAGGGAAGTAGTGCACCGCCCAGATGACAAAGAAGAATCCTGTCGAGTTCCAGAGGCGATTGCGAACGGCTGAAAAAAAGCTAGTAATCAGCGTGAGGTCCACGCGAAATCTTGGTACTAACGGTCATCAATGGGTTTGAAGTTTCTACGACGGGCCAAAAGGTCGGCGCCAAGAATACCAACATAGATTGACAGCATAACCACGCATGTCCACCAGCCCACCAGATTGCCAATTAGATATATTTGCTTTTGTTCATCGTTCTCAGTCCAGAAACTGATCCCGCTCAATAAGAACGGCCAGTTGATCGGGCTACTGGCGTAGGGGTGCGAAGCCGTCAACCCTGCGTTGTGCTGCAACATCAAGAGCTGAAGTTCCCCCCATTTGCGGAAAAAGTTCATCTTCTTTGGGATCTTCGGCACAGCAGGCTCAGTGCGGTCGCTTAGATCCTCGACATCTAGAGGTAAATATATGCTTCAGATACGATATACGTTCTGGCATGCACTCGCTCACCTTCCGCGTCAATGATCTCGTCGACATACCATGTTGCAGACTTCTCTGTCGCACTTTTATGACCGTTGATTTCCTGCTGATTGAATGCCCAGTCAGGAAGTTGTTTGTTGTGAGTCCACATCGAGACAAGAGTAGGGACGTGGACTAGTCTGAAATACCCGGACTTTGTCTTCCAGGCCTCGCCGTCGTGAGAGTCGATGAGGTGAAGTTTGAATAGCGTGTCGTTATACCGTGAATGATCATCTCTTGGCCACGTTGTGAATTCCTCGTTAGTAGGCATAAGCGGCGACGCAACGTCGTGCGTCAAGAGGAGCGTATTAGTATTGACGTGGAGGAGCTGGATCATGTCTTCATTGCGTACAATCCGACCGCGACCAGTTTCGGGGAGTGACTTTGTGGGTATGATTTGCCAAAAATTGTTCGTATCGTTATGCGTATAGCCAGTGACCTGTTGACCTGTGAAAAGTCAAGGCACAGTTTAAATGTTGAAGGGTTCAGGATATTACCTTGACTGCTGATACGGCCATCCTCGTATTTCAGAGGATATTTCTCAGGATGCGAGTGTAAGTACACTTTAGTGTCCTTGTGTCGCAGAGTGATGGTGTCAAAATATCTGATCTCTAATGCATGGTGAGTATGTATGGTGAACGATGTTTGGCATTCGTACCTTGACTGTTCAATAGCATTTCGTTGCCCGCAAGTGTTTCTTGGAACGCAGGGCTCATGAATGTGTCACCAGGTCCAGATTGGGTGAGGATAGCAAAGTGGATGTAGAAGAAAGACAGGTAGATCATGAAAGGGACAGCAATCAACCCGATTGCCCTAGCGGTAAAGTGTCTCCAGAAATGATCCTAGAGCAAAAGACTTGAGTCTACAGTCAAAAAGTATGAATATGAGACGTGCCATAGTATTTCCCTTCTTGTAATCCAAAAGATCCCAAAGGTCAATGAGAACGGCAACACCGATTGCGAAGACCGTGAGGATGCCATTGACTTTGGACCCCCAGGTACACGCCATAAACGTTCCCGTAAGAATCAGCCAGACCCACCATTCTGTCGAAAATTCCCAATAACGAAGCTTCTGGAATCGTATGTAGGAATATATGGTAAGCGACATGAAGAAGATAAGTGTAGCGTCAAGGAGGATAAGACGAGATTGTGCGATGTGGGCATTGTCTGGACACTGATGAGAATTAATGAAAGCACGGAATAGATGATGACGGACCGAAGAGAATGAGAGATGCTGAGAAAGCTGCAATGACCGTGGAGTACCCGCTCTGCTTCATGATGGCATATACAACCGGGATCGTAAGACTACCGAGGATGGCTGGGAGGGCGCGCATGCCGATGTAGGGAACATGATTGAGCGTGTAGCTGTCGCCTATTTCCTCGAACTGGAATTGGCCATCGAATCCAACGAACCAGCCTGCAAGTCCGAACAATAGCTTCGCGAACGGAGGGTGAACGTCGAAGTAGTATGTCCGCAGGAGGTAATACGAAGCAAACTTTCCAAAATGGACCTCGTCAAAGCTGCACAACGATTCTTAGAGTTGAAATACAAGGGGAAAGCGATTGACGTACACGACTTGGTCAGGGTGGCTGAGTTTGTACAAGCGCAGCGCGAACGCCAGCGTCGTCAGTACTCCAACAACGATAACACTGGCCCGCTCCGTTTCAAGAATTCGTTCTACAGGGTGACGATTGTTCTGCCCTTTCGTCAGACAATATTCTCAGCAGACGAGAAAACACACATACAGGATTCTGGTACACGTGGTCTGCGTGTTCATCTTCCTCAATATTTTCAGAGTGTGAGCCAGGAGAGCCCGCGACACCCTTAAGACGTCGCTGCCTTGGAGATTTTGAGGTCATCGACGTCGACGACGACGACGACATGGTGAGGGGGAGTAATGGCTGAATGAGTGAAAAGAGAAGATTTCAGGGATCTGTTGTTGTAAGTTGGAAGCGATGCTATTATGTAAGCAAAGTTTTTCTCGCGAAGTCCTCCCAACTCGAGCTTCTGCTTAGAACTCCTATGTTACAACGCTGGAGAGTAAAACTGGCCTTCTTACTTAAAATGACCATTTTCTGGGCAAAAAAGTCGTAATGGATGTATATTCTCTGACCAATCTGCTTATCTGGTGTTTTCTCCCGTGGTTGCTTGGCAAAATATCTCCGTCGGATTTCGGCCCGGCCTGCTCTCTCACTTCCACCATGCACCCTCTAATTCCAGTGCCCAGCGGTCGTATTCGAAAAGGATTCACCTCGTCGTCATCGTTGGCAAAGTATAGCGGCCATGCAAGCATAAAACACGTCTCTCTCGACGATTCTGCCTTAGGCGTGCACAAGGTCTTCAATCGCACTTCTCATAATGTCGTCTCGCCTCCAGCATCTTCTCATCCCATCCCTGATGACGGCGAGCACCCAAAACAGGCCTGGGAAGCTGTGTATCCGCGTGGGAGCATCAACCCCTCGGCTCCGGTTGTAGGTGGCTTCGGTTTCTACGTCGCTGGCCCGGCGGGATTCCTAGACGGAGCAGTGAATGAAACAATCATGAGCTATCGAGTCATGTTCGAACCAGGATGGCAATGGGATAAAGGGGGGAAGCTTCCTGGTGTCTGTGAGTGCTCCTCGCTCTATTTGGGATGTCTCTGACGTATAACCGGTCAGTTGGCGGTGTAGGCGATGCGTCCTATCGGTGTAGCGGCGGTCGACAGAACGATAGATGCCAATGTTTCGATGCAAGGCTTATGTGGAGGTTCGTCTACTGTCTGTGATCTGTGTCTCTTTGACGAGCGTGCTAGGTCCAATGGCGCTGGGGAAATTTACACTTATTTCCCGCTGACCGAGAGCAATGAAGCAGCCCTTTTACGCGTCCCTGGGTCTAGGAAGAATGCCGATTATGGAATCTCCGTAGGGCGAGGCGCGTTTACCTGGCCTGTGGGAAGATGGGTCGACGTCGCGCTCCGAATGAAATTGAATGATATGGACAAGGGGGACGGTCAGTATTCTGGCTATGTATAATGTTTTCTGACATGATGTTAGGCGAGCTTGAACTCTACATTGATGGTAAAACTGTCATCTCCGTCCACGGGCTGACTATGAGAATGTCGAATGATTCGAAAATCAAAGGAATGCATTTCCAAACATTCTTTGGAGGTACGATGGTATCTGCCTCATTGAAATTCGGTCTCATGAATCTCTCCAGGGCATACGGAAGACTGGGCTTCCCCAAAAGATCAGAAGGCATGGTTTGGCGATGTCACTGGAGTGGTTCTCGGTTAGTGTTTGTGGCTATCATTATTGATATTGGGACTTTGCACTGTTGTACTCTTAGATCCAGAAAAGTTGATCCCCTTTCAGGCATTTCATCTATTCGGAAATGTAAGGTTTCTCCCCTGCTGCGCCATCGTGCAACAGCGACCTTGCCTTGTCATAATTGCACAAGGGGAATATCGATGACTGTGCATACAGTTTTCAATAGTCAGGATATGGCCAAGAAGATCCGCCCACGAAGATCCGTGATAATGGCCAGGTTCGATCTGCTTCGCTTCTTTTTGCAATCTCGTGGGGCCTCTGTATCTCATGTGGATACCTACACTGTCTTCGTGATGGACACCGCGTTACATTCGTGTATATCGGTTTTTAAAGACCAATACCGGGGGGAATCTAATCAAGGCGTTTGCTACCACCCGTCTCTAGTAACAAATCCGAGCAAGGAAACCTGTCAGCGCCCGTCCTGATTAAGGGGCGTCTATCCTGGAGAGGATCTGGCATTTAAGGGTATGGAGAGATTTAGAGAGATAGGAATTAAGGGCTTCGGACACAGTCGACACCGGAGCACTCGATTTCATCTCTGCGCAGGCTCTCAGGCTCTGAGCCGCAGGCATGGCTGAACAAGGAAAATAGTCGCTAGATCGCTGAGATCCTATTTTCTGAAAGGAGGAAGAACGATATTGATAAGTATTTATAAAGATGACGAAGAGCTGGAGGCTTTGGCCGGCGCTAACGTGGAGCACGGTAGGCAGGATTGAAAACCGCGGCTGCGTTATCGAGCCGACTGTGATGCGCCGAAAGACAAGTTTAGCTGCGGCCGGTGCAAGGCAACTCCTGAGCTAAGTCTACTATCTCTGACAACTTTCCCATTCCCCTTTGTGCAGGTCACAGCAGCGTCGAGTGCCGAAAGGAGCAAGATCGATGTTACGTTTTCTTCCCTCATCGTTGAAGCTGCTGGCCGCCTTACAGTACCACGAAAACTTGAAAGTACCTTTCCCTACAGCTTTCTTTAAAAAAAGTAAATCTGACATGTGTTCTATTTTCCTATATTCACCACACCTTTAGGTCCTTCTTAGGGTACGCTTATGGTAGAACGTCACACACTTTCAAAGACAGACAGACATATCAGGACTAGTATTAGTTATGGCAGGTCACGAATTCAATTCAATGGACCTATAGGTCGCCGCAGACTAATGCCTTCATTGTACCATCAATGACATACAAAAGTCCGTGTTCTCCTTACTGATATTGTGCTAACCATTGACATCGTAAAAGTAGTGGAGCTCCTCATGTGTCGCAGGCATAGAATCCTTTGGCTTTATGACTCTTCCTAAAGTAGTTCGTCAAGCTCTTATCCTGGACACGGAAACGGTAAACCTCGAAATCATTTACGCCATACATTAAACACGGCACGACACTGTCACCACTTGTTACAACCATATACAGGACATCAAGTGCCGCATCTACATCGTCCTCTATATTCCCTGCTTTTCCTACTTTGACGATAAGTTTATCTCGAAATATTCTACCTCTGATAACGTTTCACAGGACCTTTTCGCCTGCATGATTGGAAAGTCGTCCCCGGCCGATCCTCTGCAACAGCTGTTCTGTTACCTGATGACAGAGGCCCCGAAATGCTTCCCTAATCATCCCCTTGTCGTCGTCTTACTCCGACTCGTTTTACAGCCTCCATGTTCAAAACCCTCCGTGCTAGTGCTAGTCATACCTCGAACCCATGTCTCCCCTTCTCCCCCTTCCATGAAAATTTCTCCCTTGACTCACAGATTTTCCTAGGAATGTTCGCGTACCCACAAGGCCAACGTATTTGACACCTTCTACGACTTTTGCAGCTGGTGAAGGTAAGATATATGTAGTCCCTCAATTGACTTTTGCACTGGGTACCATCTGATACTAGAACCAATTGACGGCGCAGGATTTAGAATGGTCAGCGACGAGGCAATGCTGATCAAGCGGGAATGTATACGGGATTATGTAGATATCTAGGCTCGTGACCAGCCATGCATCGCCACGTGGCTGCGCTTGTCACTTTGGCGAAGCGGCTGGTCCGATACGTTACGAATTTGGCAGGACCTGCCAAAGGTGAGTGCGCACTTAGGATTTCGTCGTCGTATAATCATGAAAAAAAGTGTCAAAATTGATATAATGAAAAGATGATATTTTTCGATTTCAAGTCGATTGAGACCAACATGTTTTTCTGAAGAAAATGAAAAAAATTTTAAGTTTGATGACCTCAACATGGAAAAATCCCCCCCCTTCCTCAATGCGGGGGTCCTCTTGGTGCAGGTGAGAAGTTTGCACAGTACCGAGCTTTTTCAGATACCTGACAAGCACAGGCCGATTATCGAGAGGCAAACGACATCGCTTATACCCCATTTTGGTGCACTCAACATGAAAGACTTAGAATTTTTTCATTTTCTTCAGAAAAACATGTTGGTCTCAATCGACTTGAAATCGAAAAATATCATCTTTTCATTATATCAATTTTGACACTTTTTTTCATGATTATACGACGACGAAATCCTAAGTGCGCACTCACCTTTGGCAGGTCCTGCCAAATTCGTAACGTATCGGACCAGTCCTTCGTAGGCTCATGTTCCTTGATCTCGTGACATGAGCCGAAGATGGAAACTGGTTCCGAGTCTAGAGTCTAGTAGATATCTAGAACAATAGGGGCATATAAGGTGATCGCGACCTTACCAAAACGATCGGTTACAGGTCTAACTTACTCCCTCTTACTCCGCCACTTGTTGCTTCTTCAAAAATGGTCGAAACCACTGAGACGGTCGATCTCAAGAGCTCCAAAGCTCTCAAGGCCTACTACGAACTCCTTTTAGAACGTCGCAGAGCCGCAGCCGAGAATCCTCTGCGCATAGGTTGGACTTTTGTTACTCCACACCCTGCCGCTACCAATGACCGATGCCGTCCATTGCCACCGTATGCACATAGTGGCGGTACCTTTAAGCTCATCTTGGTGGAGGCCCCTCACCCGTTCCAGCACGATAAGCAGTACTCCCAAGTTTGGGTCGCGGACGTCCATACCTTAGGCCTTTGTAAAAGAAAGCTCGGCAGGGTCATCATGAAGATCATCCAGCCCTCCGTCATCCGTCTTCCCGATCCTGACTGGTATCTGGAGGTGCAAGACTACGTCAGACCGTGGACTCTTTGGCGCACCGAGGACGAGGCGTATAAGGAGCTCAAGCCGTTGGAAGGAAGTACGGTGCCATATTACTTTGGCAAACAAAAGGTCAGTCGCCATCACATATAGGTATCGGGCTACTATCAACTGTTCCGTGTTAGGTCACGATGCCGGCGGGGGAGGATGCAGAAGTTCTGTTCATGGAATATGTCGAAAGCAAGACGCTCGAACAGTGGAAGAAGGACCGGCCAGCCCATGAGAAACCCGAAGACCTGGGGGATGCTAACGAAATATATATGGAAGAGACGAAACAGATGGCGAGTATTATAACACTGAGTTTGTTCTTTGCTACAACCATTACCCGCCAGTACAAGAAGGTCCTGCTCGGCGTCCACGCTTTCAACAAGCTTGGCGTCGGACACAGAGACATACACTCGTCGAACATCATCATTACTCCCTCCGGAGAGCCCGTGTTTATTGACTTTGCTCGCGCACGCTGTAAAGTCGACCCACGCAAGGTTCGGACAATATACAGAAATCCTCTCAGGGCGGTCACTCTTGTTCGAAATTGTTGTAATCAACATGAGGACGAAATTATCGAATGGTCCAAGGCCGAGTTGGCGAAGCCTGAAACGTCATGGACCCGGTATTGATTAAGCGGGTCGGGACATCTGTTGGTTCGCCTGTATATCACAACATATAGCTGAGCGGCTATTTCTCTTCCATGTAATTCTGTACTCCTGCTGCTCTCTAATATTTGTTTGAACATTGTCTTCCTATGGCTCAACAAGTTTGACAATAGGGATAATGCAACCTCGCAAAGTAAGAAGTGTGAAATTGCTAGTAAGTACTTGAAGAAAACATTTTAGGTCTAACAGCCGCGTCTGGGGATGCAATGGGCAGAAGGGCTCGAGAGTGTGACATACGTCATGTTCCGATTCCAGGAGAACAGCGAAGGGGACGGTGAAGAGACTCTGAATGGACAGCGGTGTATGTGGTAGGAGGACTCGGAGGAGGATGAAGACTCGGATACTGTCCGAATCCACTCTGTCTCCGCGATCACATTATTATGTAAGCAAAGTTTCTCTCGCGAAGTCCTGCCTACTCAAGCTTCGAGAACTGGGCCTATCCCACAACACTGAAGAGTTAACTAGCTTTCTTACACTGCTATAATGGACGCATACTTTTTGGCCAATCTGCTTAGCACAAAAACGGAGCAGGGAATCCTGTCAGCGCCCGTCTAATTAAGGGTCATCCGTCCTCGGGAGGTTCTGGTACTATGAGCTAAGGCCATCTGGTACAATCAACATGGGAGCACTCGATTTCATCTCTGCGCCGGTAGTACCGGTATGATTGAACAAGGAAAAAAGTAGCTAGATCGTGGAGATCCTATTTTCTGAAAGGAGGAAGAATGATATTGATAAAGATGACGAAGAGCTTTGGCCGACGCTGAAATCTCTGATGTAGAACATGGCAAGTAGCGGTATTGGAAACTCCGTCTGCATATTCAAAGAGGATTGTGATGCGCCCGAAAGACAGATTTAGCTGTGGACGGTGCAAATTAATCCTGAGCATGTCTGATGACTTTCCCAGTCACCTTTGTACAGGCCACTGCAGCGTCGAGTGCTGAAAGGAAAAATGGAAGGTCGGTCTTCCTTTTTTCCCCTCGTCGTCCAAGCTGAACCACGAAGCTTACTGCCAGTGCCGCGGAGCTGAAGAGTTGGCACCGGAGATGTACCTTTCCCTATAGCTTCTCTGAAGTAAATTGAAAATTTTACTTTGGTTCTTGTTTTCCCATACCACATATAGGTAGTCCCTCCTGCTAACACACGCTTATAGTCAAACAGTGTACACGTTCAAGGGGCCGGTATACCGGTATTCAGTTCTAATATTAGTCGTGGTGGCTCATGTGGATCTGTAAATTGCCGTATTATCATATTTTCATTTTACCAGAAGGTCCGTGTTCTCTTTGCCCACATCCTGCCAAACCATTGACATCGCAAATGTAACGGAGTCCCTTGTATCGCGGATCTGAAATCCTCGGGCTTTTTAGATCTTCCTGAGGAAACCTCGTGTTGATTTCTTAGGGAACTGTCCCTTGGCATGTTTGATAAAAGAATGTAGCATCTGGTACTGAAATACTCCGAAAACAGTTTCAACGTACGCGCAAATGGCCTCTCCTACTCTGCCCCACCAACATGGTGAACTCGCTTCTTCTCCCTATTTACCATACTCTCACCTGTCCTTCATTTTTAGATCCACAAATCGGAGAGAGCGTTCGGCTACTCTTAGATCGATGCTCTGTCGATATGCAGACACAGCGCGTCATTCCATTCGACGACGAACTATTTTCACTAGCATGCGATGAAGTAGCCCGCCAGGCTCTTATCCTCGACACGGAAACCTCCAAATCATTTACCGCCATACATTAAACACGGAACCGACACTGTTACCACTTGTTACAACCATATCCAAGGCGTCAAGTGCCGCATCTACATTGTCCTCTACATTGCCTGCTTTTTCTACTTTGACGACAAGTTCATCCCGGAATATTCTGACTCTGATAACGTCGCACAGGATCTTTTTGCTTGTATGATGGGAAAGGCGTCCCCGGTCCGATCCTCTGCAACAGCGTCTTCTGTTATCTGGTGACAGAGGCCCCCCGAAATGCTTCCCCAATCATCCCTGCATCGAACATCTTCATAACGGGACACATTGAATTTTGTGACCGCTGCGAGTCTGGACTATCGCAAACCCAAGGCATGGAAGGTCAGGAGTCGAGATTCGACTTTAGTAATGTGCTCATTCATTGTGAAATGTAGATGCCAGCTTCGGCTAAAAGATACACGACGTTTACCAGAAATATCTCTGGTATTGCGGACGTTATGGGAGTATTCATTTTTCCAGCTTCGGTGCCGGTGACTGCATATATTGCGGCCCTTCCCGATCTAATGGTTTTCATGTTGTCCTCCAAGTTAGTTCTTTCGCTTACTTATTCACCCCAAGCAATAACTCACTCTGACTACTTAGTGACGTTCTTTCTTTCTACAAAGAAGAATTAGCAGGGGAAGAACTGAACCGAGTTTCTCTTCTTGCTTTATGCGACAAATCTAAGAAGACGGACGTCCTGAGACGGCTCGTTGATTCTACGATCGAAGCACATAACAATATTTTGG
>NW_026848713.1:0-22603 GCF_030435595.1 Desarmillaria tabescens | reverse complement strand
TGATGATGCAAGCACCAGATCTGTGGCGTCAAGTTTAGGTAGATTTGGTGCTTCATTACACCGGCCCATTTCTCTTTTCTCGGATCCCTAATGGACATTCTCTCGGGGACTTTTTTCTTTCTCTTTCTTTGCTTAGGCGGAACTGTATTACTAGCTATAGTCTCTTTTTTTGCGGAATGGAATCCTATTTTATGTCAATTTGTTTGTTGAACTTCCCTGTACCCTTTGATATCAAATCCATTCTCAACACACGTGTTGAATGGTGTAAGTTATATCGGCGACCTCTAATGCATGTGGAGTAGATAAGCAAGTCCTGGGCAATCCAAACAAATGCCGAAGATGTTGGACGAAAACCTTGCTCGAGCAGGATCCTTCCAATTCTATGCTGCCGCCGAACCACTCGGACTTCTTCACTCAAGATATTACATTAAAATGTTCATGTTTTATCGTAGCTAGATCTTGATAGGTACATGCAATTGGTATAAGACGAGCCTTGTATGCGATGATAATTTACAGTGCTTGTGGTGGTTGCTCTCTAACCTACCCAACCAATCAATTCTTTCCCTTTTCTTCCGCCTGAGGAGCAGCGGCACCGAGCAGCGGCATTGGCCATCATGCGTCTCGCATTCCATTGGAACAGGGGAAGGGTGATGAGAGAGATAACAGTCCAAGCGATAAGGACGCCGAAATGAAGTCCGACTAAAAGACAGATAATCAATCAGCATTCCGGTTTAGGGGTGGAGAGTCACTCACGTTGATTCTTAGTTCCGAAAAGGAATGGTCCTGTACGGCGCCCGAGACATTGTAGAAGGGGAACGCGTAGCCGTAGCGGTAGAAGTGCGGGAGAACTTCGAGTGGGACATGAAGCAGACAGACACGTTGGCTGTAGAGGACGATCAGACGTTGATAGAAAAAACGGGAGATGAGAAAACGTACTGATGATCCATGAGATCATGAAGAAAGCGGCAATGAATCTCGGCGTCAAGAGCGTGATCATAGCCTCAAGCGCGAGTCCGACAGAAAGCATGCCAACGAAGTTGAGCATCCAGAAGATGAAGAAGCCTGCACGACCGAACCTGTGAGAGAAATACCGGTCAGGGTTTGACTGCGACAGCACGTTAGTTGGCACTCACTTCGTGTCAAGTTTGCTTGGAAAGCTCTGCTCAACGTGGAGTAGAAGATTGAGATCATGAAGTACAAAGCGATCGTCGAGTACAGACGGACTTTGATGAGTGATTTCGTCGTCAGTTTCATTTCGATGCCGGAGGCCATACGAGCGCCGGAGCCAATCAACTGAAGGGGACGAGATCAAAATTGATCTTTGTGCGGTACTGAGGATGGGGCTTACCACGATGAAGAAGCAGAGGACTAAAAGATAGATAAGGCCAACGAAGGTGATAGCACTCGCCCTGAAAAAAGAAAATTAGGTGCGACAAGACACTTATTCAATACGTAGCGCTTACACAGGAACATTGAATGGCCGCAGGTTGTCGATCGTGTAGCTGATAGGCTCGGTAATGATTTGTGGCGCAGTTTGGAGGATCGAGCCAAGGCTTCAGATGATGTGGATGCAGCGACCTGAGTTCCGAACCACTGGGCGAAGCTCTGAGATATGGTTGCCATAGTCGTCATGATGTAAGGACGAATTAACGAGCGGCTGTCGGCGATGAGAAGGAAGATTCAAAGGGTCTACAGAAGCATCACTCACAATGCATTCTCATTCCGTGCTTCCCACAGCGTACACAGTGACAGCCGCAAGAGCCGTTATACGAGGAATTGGGCGAGGATACGGCTGCATTGAGGGTTGAAGTAGCACCGGCGTGAACTACGAAAGGATATTCAGAGAAAATAATTAGTGGGATTGTAGAACAACGCACTGACGACAGCCACCCAGGCTCGTTGGTCCACCACATGATACTCCGACATCGTCCGGGCCTGAAAAATCTGACGCCGCCCGTTGTGTCCAAGATATCCTCGCCGTAGAGGAGACCATCTGCTAAGAGCGCACTAGTGACGTTACCACCGATTGTAGATCCATCAAAATCCTATCAAAGGGGTGAGATACACGCTAGAGACGCGGTCGTTTGAAGGGGACGCACCACAACCCATCCAGGCAGCTTGTGATCAGGTACTTTCCACAATGCTCCCCAGTATATTGAGAAGACGCCGAACATCAATATAACCATAGAAAAACACCCAACGACCAAAACTCTTGATGTACTCCTTCCGCTGGGCTGCGAGCTCCTTATCGGTGAAGTTGTTTGAGAACAGCCTAGGAGCGGCTGCAGGCTGCTTTTCCTTCTCTGCACTGGTGTGAGACCGGCCATTGATGTTGATGGTGGAGGAGCTAGCAGAGGGATGGATAGACATGGCTGCGAATCGAGAACGAGCGAATGAACTGCGAGGGAAAATTGCTGGTTGGGGGATGTGGCTGAACTTCACGGATTTATGTATCCATTTGGTTGCCGAGTCGGATGCTTCAGACAAATGCTAACCGTCGGCAAGGAAGAGAACAGGCAACATCCTCCGAGTCGGACATGCATTACTGTTTTCGCTATGTGACCATCAGATTGTCAGGGACGGTTCGGGCAAATGACTCATACCTTTCGACATGTATTCTAGCCGACCAACAGGAGGATGTTCTTCTATGATCAGTTCAGACGACACCAACAGTCGATGGTCGTCGGTCGACACTAACAGTCAAACCATTGCCGATTCGGGAAACCGTTGGAAATTTGATGTAGCACTCGGGTCCGGGATATTATTTGCCCATAGCCAATAGAACTCGGTGTACTGCATGGCTGAAATTAACTACTCCGACACTGGAGCAATAGTTGAGCAACGCCTTGTCGGAACGGATTCATTTAGAAGACGGAACATACCACTAAAAGTTTACATTTGCACCAGTAAATCAGCCACTATAGGGCCGGGCCACCCAACCGAGAAAGAAGCTCAAGATATCAAGCCATAACCCCGAATGTCGAGTTGCGCCGTTTTGCCAGACAGTGAAATGTCAAGTTGTCTCGCCGCAATGGATTAGTTCAAACGTCCATTCCTCCCCTGCCTTGGAGAGGCTGAGAGCACTTGGCGTTGACTCGACGCATCCAATTCTATGCATAATCAATGCATGACGGGGGCTCCAATGACTAAAACCAGCGGAATTTTTCACACGCGGAATCCGTGACGCACCCCGAGTAAAATTCTCGCCGTAGTCGATTAGGCAGAAATGTAGTATTCAAGACAAAAACACCGAAATCGAATTATGTGTATTCGCCAAGACAAGCGATCCTCGTGTGAGTGACCCTAGGAAGTAAATGCTGCCATTCAAGAAACGCACTCATCGCGTATGGCGAACCCATTCCATTCAGTAGGCAAGGCTGAAAGGATCAAGGTTCATCCGCTTATTTCAGAAGCCAAGATTACTCTGGTCCAATAGAAGAGCCTTGGCTGCTGCAGCCCAACGTTCGAAAGTTGCATGCACATGCACAAATGGCTAGTGCATGTTGGGCGCATGCGCCGATCATAACGAGAACGCAGACGATTCAGTCCCAATGATGGCCGAAAGTGACGGGCTGAAGGATCGCCGTGATTTTCGACATGATGGTCCTCGCCCGTTGGTATATATAGCCAGATTATTATTAGTACTGTCGACGTCGAACTGGAGGCAAATTTTGTACTAGATAAAGCAGACCAAACGTTCGTCGTTGTGTCAGGTCACTTGCCAATGCATAAGCAGCAATAAGGAGCCTTGGAAGATGCACCAAAGATTCAGCCTCGCCGACTCGGGGTAGGGTGCAAATATAACATAACGTTATTACACAGGTGCTCGCCCGCACGCCAAGGTCCTGCCATCATCGGGATATAAGGAAAATTGGCGACGAAGCAAATGGTCTACCACCGGACACTGGAGCAAGTGACCGTAAGTCTATGATGTTGTAGCGCAAGCATATCTGAGTAAAATGTCTCTGAGGTTAGCTTGTTCAGGTACAACTTACATACTGGACGATAATCACCTGGCTTGCTTCCTCCGATAAACATTGATGATGCTATCATCGGAGATGCGCAGAAAAGGGATATCTGCGCGCGCCTCGGCATGAGAAAGACGTGTGTGCATCACAGGATTGAGGCACGGTCGTACGCAAGGACGGTGACCATAGCTATGTAAGCAGGAGATATTTCTCCCCGAGGCCGTGGGCAGGGACGCTGGCTTAGATCTTACTCGCGGCAACCATATTATTGAGCGCCAAGACCGTAATAAAGCAGGCGCCCCTGACCTAGAAGTGTCTGCCGTAGTGAAAGAAGAGGCCATTTAGGCGAAGGGACACTAGACGCTGCTCCAGAAGTACGACAGCTAAATTCGATAAATTCGAGATTTCTTGAAATCTTGTACAAGGAATTCAGCCATGCTGATCGAAAGGAAAAGCATGACTCACTAGGAATACACCAATACCAGAATGTAGTCTTTTTGCTTTCGGCAAAGAGAGACCAAATCTTTCACTGCGAATAGTATCATTAGCATCGCAAACTGATATGATATAATAATAAAGAAAGAAAATCTCCAATACCGCCAAGACACACAGCTTGCGACTCGGAGAACAGTAAATGTGACGCCAAGCTCGAAGGTTCGCCATTCACATGCACGAGAAAAGAATTGTTCTCGGAGTCAGGTGCATCGGAAGGAGCAGGAGTATGCACGTATCACCTCGCTCCCGTGACCTTATCACTGTCTATTCTGAGACATTAATACAATCAGCTGCGCTGAGATGGGAAAACCAAGAACCTTGGTGGCGAAACATATCAATGGTAAAGATGCGGCCAGGCAGAAGTTAGACTAATCCTCGAAAAGATTGAGAATATCCTGTAAAGGCTTTCCACCTAGGGTCTTGTCATGAAGAGAACACGCAAATAAATCAGCAAGAAAAGCAGACCTGATACGCAGATCTTTAGCACCGAGCGGTCACGTAATCTAACAAACATTTGTCGCAATGCCGTGTACGCGAAGTTAGGTCCTGAGAACATGGCGGAGTTTTTATGCGAAGATGATGTCAATTCCACAAGCCAAGAAATTTGATTTGAGTCTCGTTCATAGCAAACGGGAGGCGTTCAGGATCTATGCATAGAAAAGTTTCGGTTTGATGCAAACGGGTGGCGATATAAAAGCACGTACATGGTTTTGAGAAGCCTTTGATCAAGCCATCCCCTTAGTACATCACCGACCCTTACCAATATCTGTTCATAACCCCTGGAAGTAATCGAAACTTCCAAGACGACGACCGACTCGTCAGGGGAGGACTATTCTAAACATCACAGCGGGGCACTGTTCAATGCAGCCGTTTTCGTGATACGATGGTCTCCTGAAGGTAGCATGACAAACGGCCTTCCGACACGGACGCCACTCGGAGATGCTGCGACTAATACTGTGGTCGTAACAGTTTTGCCAAACATGGTGTGCCTGGTAGGGTTGGTGGAGATACCAGAATACAAGCTAATCAAGGATTCTACACCATTAGCCAACTATTATCTGAGAGGAAGGGCGATTATACCTAGCGCAATGTCACATTAATCTTCCATAATTCATCCGGGCTGAGAACATCTGGCCGAATGACTCTTGAGCGTAACGCCCAGCGCAAATAAATGTGTATACCACCCTGGGTAGCATGGAAGCTTAAGCATGGGTCTGATAACCGGTCGCTGCGCTGTCGTATGGAGGATGCCAAAACCGATATGTGGCTCGGCCGGAAAGATTGACTATGCCACTGGCAGTTTCCAGCCAAAACATCTGGGGAGAAGTAACACGCGGGCGCACGAGACTAGAACACCCAAAATTCGTGCAACTCCTTGAAGAACCGCTGAATGGGCGTAGTGACGAAAGACACTCCATTGAAGTGTGGTCGCCACATCCCCAAGTCGCTCACAGCATCGATCCCCTTCAAAGGCACAGTCGAAAACCTGATGATATCAACACACGAAACAAACGTAGTCGGGTCGAATTTTCTCGGAGCGGCGAGAAACGATATGAACAAGCGACAGGGAGAAGTGACGACTGGATACGTCCTGTACTGCTGCACACAATGCACGGTGAGGGGTAGAGAGCATAAGTATGGACGATTAGCTCGGTACCAGCAGTCAATAGCACTTTGGTAGCCCTTCACAGCGTGATTCGATACATAAGAATATGCCGTGCGTTGGAGACATGCACGCATATCGACGAACATAGTTCGAGATAGTTGCCGTAGATCGGGAATACTATATGAAAAATCGCCCATAAGGGCGGCAGCCGGCGCTATGACCAACATGATTCCTCCCCATACATCCTGCTGGGAGTCTCCTCGGCCCGGGCGACGGCACTACTAGCCGACACGTTGAATGACTACCAAACCCGGGTTAGTTACTTAAACACCAAGGAGAAATGTGATTATACCTCACAGCGACGCCACGCTGATCTTCGACGATTCAAACGTTAACAATCATCTGGCCTAGGAACGCACGGCGCTGGCGTCATCGTGGAAGTCTTGCCGAATCCTGTCGTTACGCTGGCTAGCCTGTATTACGGTATTCAAACAATACGAGCCACACGAAACTCTGGTTGTTCCTCGGGCAGATGTTGGAGGAACGGCGCGTGAAAGACCATAAGTGAAACTTCGTTAGTCGAGGATGCGACTTCAAGCTTCATCATCCAGACAACGAATAAATGTAAGGTTCGACATTCGGTGAGGGTTTGAACGTCAGCGCCTGGCACCGGTCGTTGCGCGTGGGACTAGGATCCTTGAGGTAATCGGAAGACAGCACGGAGAAGAGAAACAGGAAGCCCGTCATGGTTTTGATAGCCATCGTCAGCACCATACAAGACCTGCTAAAAGGTCAGTAAACGCCGACAAGGGAAACAACATCAAGAGACACTTACATCCACGCTCCCTCATCCATCTCGCTCAAATCGAAAGCTCTGTGCTTCGCTAAGCGACTGGAGGAGCCGATTGGTTTACGCTGCAGCGTTCCTTGTAATCCATGAGAGCGAGCGGCACATATATGATTCCGGGGACCGTGTCTCTTCAGTGTAACACCCAGCCCAGCCCGGTACGCCGTGGAAGAACCTGATCCCCGGTGTTGCTTGTATGGAGAGTGTCAATCGGGGCATCGAAGCAAAGGGATGTGGCTCGTAATAGTGGACGCGAGAAGCTCGCCATGACGGGGAGCAACGATTCCAGATGTGATACCTGCCATGGCTTCGAACAAAGGATAGTGACTAACGCACTACCTTCTTGCAGTCCGCATTTGCGAGCAACTCGGGACGGGCCATACCACCAATTGCATCGGAATGAGTGCATGCCAGAAATCAAGGCTCGGGCAAGACTTTCGCATACCGAAATGAGAAGACAACAGGGAGGGGAGACGTCTTGTCTCGTATTGAGTTGAACGACAACGGCCAAACGCCCAGTGTGGCGAGAGAAAGATGGGAATATGAATTATAGGCGACGGCTTCACCATTGTCAACCAACAAGCGACGTCGCAATAAAGCTGCAGCTGTGGCAATTCAGATTCCGCCTTTTAATCCCGCTGGAAACCTCCAAGTCGACATTGGTGCTGCTGGTGCCGCCATGTTGAAAAGAGAATAATGGCTAGCACACTACCTTGTTGCAGTTCGCATTGAATCAACGACTGAGACTCGGGACGGACTATACCACCAATTGCAACGGAATGAGTGGGTGCCAGAAATGATTAATGAATGCTCGCGCAGCCGCTGGATCCAAATGGACATAACACTCCACTGAGATATAGTCGTCGATCCCTTCCCAGCCTCCAATGACAGGGTAAACACACAAAATAAAGGTGTCGCACTGGTCGCTGAACGGAAGGCCCCATCCAAACGAGACGAGAAAGCGACAGGGAGGAGAGACGAGCTGAACGACAATTGAGGATGTCGTTCAACAGGAAAGGGGGATACAGCAAGAGCGAATCATGAGTGATTCGTTCACCACCAGTGCCTCGGAAACCTCGACGTCGGTATTGCCGGCCGGAATGCCTTCGCTTGAGTTTGAAAGACCGGGCCAAACGGCTTATTGGCTGTAAGTATCGAGAAGAAGAGCGAGACATCAGCATGACGTTCTGGCCGAATCGACCTGGTCACGTAATGAGTTGCGCTTTGGAAGGACGGTCCGGGGATCGTTACGGGGAAAAGAGGTTTGACCACGACTCCACCTACATTCCCAGCGACATCTGCGCCCAGAGGAACGACGACTTTGTTCAGTACCACAGACGAGAATCCTGTTAAAATGTCAGTAAACGCCGAAAATAAGGATACCGACGAGAA
This sequence comes from Desarmillaria tabescens, assembly GCF_030435595.1. Taxonomy (NCBI): domain Eukaryota; kingdom Fungi; phylum Basidiomycota; class Agaricomycetes; order Agaricales; family Physalacriaceae; genus Desarmillaria; species Desarmillaria tabescens. The sequence goes on along the minus strand of NW_026848713.1, from coordinate 14,295 downwards.
ACGCACCAGAACCTGTCACATGCTTATTTTCGCCAGAAAAGACGGTGCACCCGATTTCCCGACTCCGAACCTCTTAAGCATCGACAACACCTTCGAGACTCGCCTCGTGCAGCCCTTACATCCCATTACACGAGGCAATGAAGCTCGTCGGTTGGGAGTAGCACGTCCGTCCGAGGTGCTTCAAGACTCGTACTATCCGTGCGGGACATGGAGGTGACGGAACTGCGCGAGGACAGAACACGTGTGAGGATTTGAGCGTCGGGAAGTGGTGGTCGCTGACGAGAGTATTGAGGACATCCAGCCGGTGTTATGGATGTGATGAAACATTAGTTGCGTGCGAGGATGGTGACGGGACCATGGAGCGAGTGGAGGCAAAGGAAGGTGGAGAACACAGTTCTATCCCAAGAACGGATGCAACACTCGACGTTCCCAATGACGGGCGACTGCCACCTGGCACCGGCGAGGACTTTTACAAAAAAGGGAAGCGTGATATTCATACTCAGGAAGGCTTTCTGTGATGCCGAATCGAGAGGTAAAGGGCCTGCTAATATGTTAGTAAACGCCGAAAAGATGAATACCAACGAGAAACGCACCACGTGTCCTGCATCCATCGAACTCCGTGCTTATGCTTAACTCGAATAGACAGTGCGCCCGATTCGCCTACTAACACCCTGGTAAGGCGCCTGACCCTGAGAACCCGTCCCACCCGTCCCGTGCAAGGGTTTGAGACCGTGGAAGCGAAGGACAGACATTCAGGAGTAGGTGTTGAACCCGGTTATGATGAAGACACCGGGCCCGTGCTATGGAATGCGAATGATACGAGCTTTTTGGGACGGCATATGGAGAAACGCAACCGTAGAATGTCTGACGTTCACGTATCCGGGACGCTTGTTGCGGTTATGAGCACGTCGTCAGCACCAATGAAGACCTGCTAAAGACTCATTGAACGCTAACGAAGGATACAATATCGAGAGACGCACGTGTATTCGCCTGCAAATGTTCATCCCTATACGCTCTACATCCAGTTTGCTCGAATCGAAAGCTTGTCCGTCTCTCTGTCCTTGGCCGGTGGTTCATGGGGGCAAGCCCCGGTGACGAATGTAGAAAAGCCTTGTTGTCGCTATCACTTTTCCAGCAGCACATCCCAGGATCCATCCGCGGAGATGCCGTTCGTGACACTAGAGACTACGAGCAATGCCATCTACTAGATCCCTGCATATTGGGTATGACCTGGAAACAAAAGATAGAATCAGCACCACTATGATGTCACCCGCACGTATAGTTACCCTACTGCGCAGATAGAGACTCGCGAATAACCAGCCAGAAAAAGACTGGTGATGGACGAAGAGAACGAGGCGTTGATGATGTTTGTTTGCCATTACGCCCTCTAGATTTCGGATCATCCTTTTTCCGTTTGTTCCACTACTTATTCTTGCATTCATTGTTCCTTCTCAATAACCGAGTTTGATTACCAGAAAGGTCACCAATAGCTCAGCAGCGGTGGATGGTATCAGAAGTATTGGAGTAGAGCATCAAATTCCCTATCTGTACTCCCAGAGCCTTTAGCCCAATTTTGTGTACAGTTCGACATCCTTCCGTGCATGCTCACTTCTTCCGTCCGTTCTTTGGATAACTACTGCGTCTACGTCTTCGTCTGCGCAGGTACTCATCCTATTAGATAGGGCCTACATCTAGTTGGAATTGCACGGCCCTATCTTGCTTGTCTCAGATCATTCCAGTGAACCAGCAGGAAATCAAAACTCTGAACATTGGGACGCCCACTTTTAACAATACACAGAGGAACGGAAAATTCCACGAATAATCCCATAATTGCCGGGCAATGCAGCGTTCGATCCGGTTCCTGTCTCTGTAAGGACTTCGGTAGAGGCGTTCTCGACAGCAGCATTGGCTGAGGTACTAAAACACAAACTGGGAAAAGATACTATATTAGCTGAGTATTAGCTGAGAGGAAAAGCAACCATACCTAACGCAACGTCACACGTTCATCCAGGCGAATGGTTCTTGAACGGTAACACCCAGCCAGAATAAACACGTATAACATCCCGGTAAGGCTTGAGTCTGAAGGCCGATCACCGCGCTACGGTGTCAAGACCGATATGCGGCTCAGCAAGCGTTTCAAACGTATCAGAGCAGTCGAAAGATGACGCATTTGCCTGCGAAGGGCTACCCCGCGGCAGTCCGCAATCACCAGCATCTTCCAAGGCGCCCTACTCCTCAGGGCAGACCGACTATCTCCCATCGAGCCGGCTGGTAAGATACCACAGAATACGAGTGCCCAAACACCAAATCCTTGATATAACCGCTGTGGCAAATCACTCTCCGTCGAAGTATGGACATCGCATCCTCAAGCACAGCATCAGACTTCTCCATCTCCAAGGGTACCGACGATATCAACACGCGAAACAAGTCGAACTCGGAGCTGAGGAGAAGATGGCAGGGAGGAGTGAGTTCGAGTGACGACTGGATACGTCTTCACACAATGCATGGCGAGGGGTAGAGAGCAATGGATCCGAGGGGTACGCCACCAGCAACCGACTGTGGACGATTGGTTTGGTGTCAGCAGTCGATAGAACTTTGGTAGCCCTTCACAGCATGGTTCGATGCATAAAAACGTCCCGTGTGTTGAAGAGATGCACGCATCTCGACGCGAAGCACTTCCCGAACTTGGCTCCCGTGGATTGAGAAAGGTTGACCATGAGGGATGTAGCCGACGCTATGACCGCCACGACTCCTCCCTCTCCATCCTGCTGGGAGCCTCGATGATCCGGGCGACGACATAGCTGGCCGACCTACATGCCAGCGTTGAATGACTACAAGCCCAATCGTTAGTTGTTTAAACATTGAGAACAGATGGGACCTTAACCTGATCCGACGCGACGCCACACTGAACTTCGACAGTTCAAACGTTAACGATAGGAATGCACGGCGATGACGTCATCATGAAAATCTTGTCAAATCCTGTCGTTCCAAAGTTAGACATTGGCGAGCCCGTACTATGGGATGCAAACTATGCGTGCTAGATGACGCCTGCCGCTACTTGAGAGGGTGTTGGTGGGACGGTGGACGAGGGGACCAAAGAGAAGTGAGGCTTCGTTGGTCGAGGATGTGACTTCATCCATAGAACAAATTGAGAACAAATGAAAGGTTCGACATTCCGTGAGAAGCGCCTGGTACCAGTACCGCCCGCTGATCACGACCTTGAAGACGACGCAGAAAAGGGAAGCAGGAAGTCCATTGCAACTAGGAGCGACGAAGTTATGGTCGTCAGGTACCATACAAGACCTGTTAAAAAAAGTCAGCAAACACTGACAAGGGAAACAACACCAGCACTGCTCACATACACGTTTCCCCTCATCCATTTCACACAATTCGAAAGCCCTGTCGTTCCTAAGCCACTGGAAGAGCCGATTGGTTCCTTCTGCAGCGCCGTCCTTTGTCCTTGTAAGCCATGAGAGCGGCGTATACGTGATCCTGGAGACTTTTGACACCGTGTCTCTCGAACGTAGCACCCAGTCCAGCACGTCCAGTCCATCCCGGTAGCATGGAAGCTTGCTGCGCTGCTGTGTGGAGGATGTCAAGGCCGATATGTACTCATCGAGTCTGTCGTAAGGACAAGGATGCGATCCATAACGGTGGAATAGCTTTGCTGATTTTGAGAGACTAGTCAAGTATCAGTGCCTGTAAACATTGAGAATAAAAGCGGCTCTACCTCGAGGGCATCATCGTGACAGTCTGGCCGAATCATTATTGGGCTGCCCACCTAGCCCACTGATAGTTTGTGCTCTGAACCTCAGATCGTCACGGGGAAAGGAAGCTCGGCTGCGACTCCACACCCGATATTCCCAGTGTCGGCTCATGATATTCCAGCCTTAGCTTCAGTACCCCCCGACAACAATCCTGTTAAAACATCAGTGAACGCCCAAGAAAAGATGCCGACGAAACCAGAACCTGGCATGTGCTCCGCATCGGTGCGCCCGATCGCCTGCATCCACCTCACGCCTCAACACCCTCGACATTCGTCTCGTGAGTCGTGCGCAGATTTCCAGAGGCGGTGAAACTCGTCAATTCCGCGTAGCATGACCCTCCGGGATATACTCCAGGACTCGTATCACCCGTGCAGAGGATCGAGGCGGTAGAGTAGAACTTCGGGAAGTGCACGCAGGAGTAAGTATTGAGCCTGGTCATGAGGAGGACGCCTAGCGCGGGGTACGGAATGCAGATGATACGAGATCTTGGTGGGACGGCGTGCGCATGGCGTTGGAGGAAATGGGCGACGACGCGACTGTAGCTTCATCGAATCTCTAGGATGCTCGAACGTCGGCACTGTATCCAGAACGCTTGTTGCAGTCTGAGTTAGGAGTGTCGTTCTCAGCACCAGGGAGGACCTGTTACATAAAAAGTCAGCGAACGCGGATAAAGGGTCCATCATCGAGAGACGCACGTGTATTCTCCTCATGCTTATCGATTATCGCGCTCTCCTCCACTCCATTCTGTCCAAATCGAAAGCTTGTCCGTTTCTCTGTCCTTGGTCCGAGAAATCGTAACAGCGTAAGAGAAAGAGACGTCGGCGTTTGCCGAGATCATAACCCATCAATGCATCGCCATCGAAGTTCAATTTCAGTGCCGGTGCCGTACCCAGCACCCGCGCACCCATTAAGGTTTCCCCATTGACCCCAGCTACGAGGAAGACCAAAGGCAAGATGGCTCTAATATTATGTCGCAATTGAGGTGCAAGAACACACCGACTCACAACTACCGTATCGTCGTACACATTTCTTATAGATCTATATTCTAGACAAGTAAGCACAAAACAATCACCCAATTTCTTGTTCAAAGTGTGGATCTCGTTACCCCGAGGGATACAACACGGTACGCAGCCTTGAGAATCCTCACCCATTACTACAGCTGGGAGAGGACAGGACATAATGCATAGGGGCCGACCGGTACATGACTTGATCAGGTTCACTCCGGGCCGAAATAGTGCAGCTCACCAAGGTCACTGCGCCACCCACGCACCACTAGGATACGTGACCAATTCCAGGTAACGCAGTCCACAAGGATTACTGGTATGCTTACGACCTGATATCCATAGTTTTGATTTTGGCATGGGCGACTGGGATAACCTCAGACAATTTCAAAATAGGACGGCGAGATTACAGGCTAAACTAGAGTACTTGGTACTACTAGTACACGTGCTTCGCCGACCTTAGAGACAAGGCTGCGTGGAATAGTACGCCCGTGATACCTAGTTTGAGGACAGCCATCGTAGTTCCATTATGTGGAATACCATGGACGAGATGAATAATAGATATCCCAGTTCGTTCGGCTACCAGAAATAATGCGCTTTTTCATCGTGATTAGAGAATTTTTGGACCTCGAGCTTCCGCTTATCTGGGTTGTATGGTAAAAAATGAAATCGTATCTCGTTTCGATGAGCCCAAAGACTTTCCTTGTTTGAGACCCGATACCAAAATAATGGACGCGTGCTATGGACCATGGTTTGCGTACGAAGTTAGGTACTTACTCCATCTAGGAAAATCAGGGAAGTCAATATCATTTTCATTTGCATATTTTCAGCAAGAAGAACTGTCGTATATAAGAGCCTTGAGGATCCATACGTCCCACAAGACGACGAGATTAATAGAGCTACGAGTCCATATCTTGTCAGGACGTCGTGTAAGTAATGAGGATGAACTTCGTTGACCTTCAAAGGAATACCGAAGCTTTGCTTGCTATATTTTTTCGCAAGCAACACGATTTTTAAGCGCTGCCTTTAAAACCGACTTAATATGTGACCCGATCCTTCGGAGTCCTCATGGTTGCATACTGCATGCTACTATATGGTTTCCTCGATACCGTTTCCTGAAACAACACGTTATACACATTTCAACGAGACGGGAAATCCATGATTCATAGCATTATTTAATTAAGAGCAATACATACAGGATAGCTACGTTAGTATCCACTTACTTTCTACCAATGCCCTACTGTAAGCAATCTACCTTACGGAGGGTCTCCGACCAGAGAACGGAGTACGATCGGCGTAGGTATATTATCCATAGTACGATGGAGTCAAAGACAGGAGATAAGGTGAAAATCAAAGGTTAAGAAGCGAAAAGGCCGAAGATGGTGCATATGTAGCAGTCCAAAGCTGTAGGGAGATAGAAAGCAAGAAGTGACATAGCTAACCGTTCCGAAGGAAATCCATATCCCTTACATCTACATTATAAAGTTGTGATAAAAAATCACCAGCTGTACCATTTCAAACGTCCGTCAACGGAATTTGAAGCATGTCATGGGAGTCTGATAGCTGTTTATACTTGCTCCCCTTCTTTCTGAATACTCTATTTCTAAGGCGAGTGAGGGTTTGTACTTCGGAAGGACTTGTTCATACAATGACACCACGGATTGTGAAGGCCCAGCTCACCTAAGGCAGACCAAGTGAGATCTGGACGAGAATCCTTTGCGGGATCAGTGAAAACATAGATTCCGACCATGGTTACGGCCTAGGGAGTTGTATGTTATTAGCACGAGTAGTTTAGAATAACATTGACTTACGCAAATGGATAGAAGAACCAGGCATGGCAGTACACCGACAAAATCTAACATTCATTGAGTCATTTCGCAATGAGGAGTCACACTTGACACACCTAAAATGTCACCTGGATCATTTGTATCAGTGTCGAGAATCGGATTAACTTGAAGTAACATACCAAATCCATCTGGGGCTCCAGGCATCGTTGAACGCAACTGAATAAATGCAAACAGGATCCCAACAGGAACGACGACAATCTCATTTCTCTGTCGGAAGCCGAACCCTACAGTCATAATCATAACAAAACATATTGCGAGGGTGATAAGCCCTAGTTAAGTGGGAAAATGATGAGTCCTATTTCATTTGCACAAGGAAATCGCACCAACAGAATATGATTGTGATCACAAGACTATAAAATATCACCAAAGTCCCTCTTTTTATATGAACTAAAACACCGATAACTTCTGGAATACCGTCATTGGCTAAACCAGAGGTATTAGCAACGTCACCCATGACTTTGAGTCCTCTTGAATTTGTTTTATTATCAGACCATGCAGCAGCTAAAGGGTACTTACGCAGCAAGTCCAGAGGTTGAGTCGAGAAATAATCTCACAGGTTCCTGGGTGCTTGCATCTCGGGCGAAGGCAAATACTTCAGCAATGTACCTGTTAAGAGGAATGAGTGATAATTCTATTGTAGAGATGGGAATGCAATTACTTATCAAAGGGATAATACACGTCGCTCGAACGTGTATGTTTTCCTGAATGCTTGGAATGTGGAAATATGGAAAGCTCTGTCTGGAACCTCGGGAAATTGGAAAGTATATTGTAAGATGCAGTGACATTCCAGACAAATGTAGGATCCGTGGGCACATTGTTGTCAGATGGATCGCTGCTGTTCGTATCAGAGTGTTGAAGAAGATTTCTGCAAAAAATTGATCTGTATGACAGAAGATTTACAAAATACAGCACTCACTCATCAAAATAAATATTGACGATTGCACACTCGGAATTTGCATCATAAGGATCACAGGTATCACGGGTAATGCCCCAATCAAGGACTATCGTTGCCTGCTTCAAATCCGCAGATAGCAAATCCGCGTCCAGGGAAACCTTTTGCTGTGAGCCCAACAGTGAGCCATGACGACAGGGAAGCTCACCATTCGAATTTTGTCGTCCGAGGAAGGCATTGCATCGTATGAAAACTCATCAGGATGCAGAGTCTTTCCTAAGACGACGCAGAGGATAGGAATAACAATTACAAAAGCAAGAGAAACGAAGAAACAGCGCTGAATCTTCTTCTCGATGCGAGGGGAGATAGTAGTCATGTTGGAGTCGGATAGACTGTTCATGGAATGGAAATGAGGTAAAAATGATCTTTGCAGGCGAAAAGAGGTTTCCAAGGACCAATGCGCATATATGGTCTTGAAAAACAACAGATATCACCAATTCGAGTTCATGAAACGTGGATCACGAGGCGGTACTCACGAGGATGCTATCTAAGCGCCGGAATGAATTGAAGAATCATGCGATGTGTGTAGTCCGCGCTTAACATACTTAACATCGATATAAATCAGCCTGATCTATGATGTTATTTACCGTAGAGGGTATGCTTCGCTAAAGGTGGAGCGCTCGTCGTGATGTCAGCATCCCCAATCACTCCAAAGCTGTGTGGGCTACAGCTGCAAAAGTAGCCCATGAAGTAAACAGGACCCTGGCTTCATCTTTTTGATGGTCCTGGCGCCTCTTCCTAACCACCGATTCAAGGTTGTCATGCTATGTACGGAATTCCGGTCGGACACCGACGTAGATGTTCCTCGATGTGCATTAACCTCCGCACTCTGTCTAATCCTAATCTATGTAGTTCAAATGCTCCGCGGCCTTTACAAGATTAGGTTAGTCTCAGAACCTGCGATTAGTGGAGTGACAACTCACTTTGGTTTACAAGAGAACAGGTGTCGGATCCGACACCTGTATTGCGAGAGACCCGGTAAGCAACTGTAAAGCAGATCCTTGTAGCAGCGGTTACACGCCGGTCCCTGATTCTTTCCTTTAACTCCGTTTCCTTCCGAGATGCAGATTCACGCACATGCGACCTCTGTGTATGATGTGACATCAATGTATGAGACTGCGAACTTCCCAGGGGGCTAGCTAGTTTTTAAGGGCGGTGGCTGCTCAAGCTAAGATTCCACGCAGTATGCTCTCGTTCACTCATGTGCAAAGATTTACCCGAAGCATTTGATGGAAAAATATAATCGATTACACTCCCCACGGGTATCGGAGAACAATCTGGGATGAAACGTAGATACTTCCACTACATCGGCCGTCAAAACAACCCGAGCATTCACAACGGCGTCTTAGATCACAAACCGCCTGCCAATATACACAGCTTGAGCATGCACCCATCCTGCATACACAGAGTAACACTTTTCCAACCACCGGCACTGTTAAGGATTAGGGTTATTTGAGCTAATACACGAGGTAACGAGTACTCGAGTAAAACCCAAGTTGTGAGCGAGGATGTCCGTAAGCCGAGTTCCAACCACCAAGAGGGATCCGTAAGGGTGCTAACAAGCGCTAGGCGTAGTCGGGAAGCAGTTGATTGGCAAGCGCTAGGCGTAACCAATCAAGGTTGCTTAATTCACACAGTTAAGTGGACGTTCGAAGATGGGTAAAATTAGCATGAGATTCTAATACAAGGATAAGTACAATATTTATATACTACTAGTAGGGATTGAGTCATGATTATTCTAGCAGTCACAAGAAGAAGAGAGAAAGTAAGAGAAAATAAGAGAAAATACCAGTAAGCCGAGGTCAAGGCTGAGAAGGCCGAGAGTAGGCATGTGTTGACTCATGTACAGACCGGAAAAGACATGAAATCCATGACAGGCACACACATTTAGAGCTCGAAAACACATCAACGGGATATTCAGAATAGTACAGTGGATTGAAGTGCAATGGGTACCGAGCGAAATCAAGATCTGGCTCATCAAGCGGGTAATCACCAGCGTCAATGACACAGGTAATGCGACAAGGTTTAATGCACTTATTCGTCGTGATCAGAGAATTTTTGGACCTCAAACGTCGTGCGCAAGACCAAATGCACAACTTCTTGGCATAACCGTTGAATAACAAAACACCCTCCTTCGAAGTGTAGTTTCTGCATCCCCAAGTTGTTCGCAGCACCGGTTCCCCTGCAAAGGGATAGGCGAAACCCTGATGAAGCAAACGTAGTCGGGTCGAATTTTCCGGGAATTGAGAAGGCAGCAGGGAGGAGTGTCGACCGGACCACCAATCAATCGGTCACTCTCCTTCCTAGATGCAGGGTGTTTGGTAGAAGAATGTTTATTTCATGTACTGCGGACAAGAACCTACAGATACAATCATTTGGCAGAGAAAGACGCGTAATCGATCTAATAAACTCCCGCGCATCTCAGCGTGAAGCACCGCCCTAACCAGCTCCTGCAGATACAAAACATACAAAAGGGCGACCACGAAAGCCACAGCTACCAGCCTTCTAAATCTCGATAGCGTTGTTGGCTAACATACCAGCATTGAATGGCTACAATCCCAAACGTTAGTTACTTGGACATCGAGGATAAACGTGACTATACCTCAGACGCGACGCCACACCGATGTTCGACAATTCAAAAGCTAACTTTCATCTCCGCACGGCGCTGACGTCATCATAAAAGTTACGTCCAAACAGTTCTGTCGTTCCAAGGATGAACGCTACCCAGGAATGCAAACACTACGTGCCAGACGCTGCTTGTCGCGATATTGGTGGGAGGGCGTGCGACATGGAAAACCATAGGGAAGTGAAAAGTGAAGCTTGGTTAGTCGAAGACGCGACTTTTCGAACGCAGGCACCCGCAATCGCAGCAGACTAAAGACAACACAGAAAAGGAAAGCTTGCAGCCAGGAACGACAAAATTGCGGTTAAGATATACAAGACCTGCTAAAAAGTCAACAAACGCTGACCAAGGGAAACAATGTCGAGAGACACTTACATCCACGCTCCGTTGCTCAAATCGAAAGCTCTGTCCTCGTCATACGCCCACGCTCCAGCGGCAGGAAGGGGTAAGGCAGTCTATGGTTTCATTTTAACGCTCTGCAGCATCATCCCTTTCCCAGCAGCACACTTGGCCAACTATGTGCTAAAATCCTCACGAGCAGGGTCCTGGAGACCTAGCACTACATCTCGAAATCGTTCGAAATGAACATCCTTTGAACGTGAATACACAGCCCAGCTCGAGCGTGTATAAGGAAGCAATTGGATGTGCCAGACATAAGAAGCTTGCTGTGACAGATACCTGTCAACACATTGAACAGGATAGCTAGCTTGTTACAGCCCGCGTTGGGTAATTGCAAGTCGAGAGATGAGATAAGGAATGAGCACAAGAGAGATGAGTTGAACGGCAAGTGGGGGTTGTCGCTCAACAGGAAGGGGGAAACACAGCAATGAACGACTTGTTCCACGACGACCTTGCTCTCTAATCCGGAATACCTTTCCTGCTGGGACGAACGGCTTAGTCATGGAGAAGAACAGCGAGGCACCATCATGACGGTCTAGCCAAATCATTGTAATGTGTTGCGCTCGGTGCCGGGATTGGGAAAGGAAACTTGGCCGTGACTCCCGCATTCGACGTTCCCAGCGCGCAGTGTCGACTCGTGCTCTTCAGCTTCCGCTTCAGTACCTATGACGAAAAAACCTAGGGATGCGAACGACAAGAGCCAAATGTAACTTGAGCAGATGTTCAATGGCGGCGAGGATGGTAACGTGGGTCGAGGATGTGACTTCAGGCTTGGGCTTCGTCCCTATGTTCGGCATACAGTACCAGCGAGGGATTCGAACGTTGGCGCCCGGTACTTGACAGAGAAAAGGGAAGCACCGTATCCCTGTTAAAAAATTCAGTGAACGCTAACAAGGGGAACCATGTCAAGAAACACACTTAAATCGAGCCATAGTCGTCTTCGTATGTCGATTACTCCCGCTCTCCTAAATCGAAGCCATGGCTGCATGCACTCTGTCGAGTATAAGAGGCGATGCTGCTACGCCATGTAAGTCTGCTACAGTTGTCGGCACCATACAGGACCTGCCAAAAAGTCAACAAACGCCGACCCAAGAAAAAAACGTCGAGGGACACTTACATCCACACTTCCCCGATCCATTTCGCTCGAAACAAGAGCCGATTGGTCCACTCTGCAGCGTCGTCTCTTTGTCAGCCGCACAGTGAGGATATCCTCGTCAGCTATGTACTAAAATCCATGAGAGCGGGCAGGGATTGAGGTGTTGGAACGGCACACAAAGGAAGAACGTCCGGATATCTCTGGATAGAGGATGAACATGCGGGAGGGAGGATAACGCGGGTATTGAGTGCAATTATGACGAGGGTACCCAACTTGTGTCATGGGATCCGAACAATGAGCAGATGTTCAGTAGCAGCGAGACGACGTGCGAGATGGGAACGGGGCCATCATCTGAATTGACGACTCAGGACAAAGAGATACGAAATGAGTGGATGCCAGAGATCATTGCTCGCGCAAGACTTTGGCACAGCGAAACGAGAAGGAGACAGGGAGGGGAGCAACAAGCAAGGTTGTCGTTCGACAGGAAAAGGGGAATGGTAAGGGCAAAACGAACTATAGCTGATGTCTTCACCACTGGCGCCATCGACGTAGCATCCGCGGCGATCCAGATTCTTCCCTCTAGTCCTGCCGAGTCGACAATGGTGTTTCTGGCTGGAACACCGAGCATCAGTGGCTGTAATCATTGAGAAGAAAAGCGGCTCTGCCTCGACGATTCCATACTGGCCGAATCGATTTCTGGCACCTGGCTCACGCTTTGAACATCTAGACCGGAAGGACGACTCCACGATTGCAACACTCGACATTTCCAATGACGGTTCGAACGTCGGCACCCGGAAGAGTAAGGACTTTGTGATCCTCCGATGAGGATGCTGTCAAAACGTTGGTAAACGCTAAAGAAAGGATACCGACGAGACACATACCAGAACCTGACACGCGCTCCGCACCTATTTTGACTTGAGAAGACTGTACGCTGGATTCGCCTGCATCAACACCCTCAACACTCGTCTCGTGAGTTGTGCGCCCAGTTCCCAGATTGAGGCGATGAAGCTCGTCAATTGGGGGGTAGCATGCCCCTCCGAGTCGTCTCATCTGCGCAGGGGACCGAGGCCTGGTTATGGGGAGGACGTCTAGCTCGGGGTATGGAATGCAAATCATACGAGCTTGGTGGGAAGGATGTTCATCGAATCTCCAGGATGCTCGAACGTCGGCACAACGCTTGTTACGGTCGCGTATCTCCCCCCCCAGCCTCAGGTCCCATCGAGCAAGCTCTGCATTGCTTGGTGGTCAGCAGCACATCCCAAGTCGAATCCGCATCGTTGGGAACGCATAGTCTAGTTACATCCCCAGCGATGGAAGGTGGGAAGGACTTGAGCGTCGCGTCGGGATGTGGTCCGCGAGGCGAATGTTGCCGAGGACTTGTTATGGGATGTAAGCTACACGAACTTGATGGGGACGTCGTATAGAGTTCAGTGAGGGTATGAACGTCCATGAAGTAGCGCGGTCGTCAACACCCTGATAACGTAACAGTCAGTTAACGCCAATGAGGGGAACAATGTCAAGAGACGCACGTGTAGTCGCTTTCATATATCGATTATCCCCGCTCTCCTGATCGAATCCATCGCCGTATGCGCTCTGTCGAGGAGAGAGGGCTGGTTGGTTCATGTTAACGGGCACTGTTGTTCATAGCAGCGCCTCCCTCTTGTCAGCAGCACATTACGCGTATTATCCCGGAATCCATGGGCTGAGGTCCGTGAGCTCGTGATACCTGAGATGTCGAGCGTTGTATCTTGACGCGTGTTGTCTGTCCTGGGAGCAAAAAAAACGGAATCAGTATCTCTATGACTTCAGACGCGTGCTTGGCTACGTTAGCAACGTAGGTATAGACTTGCGCATAACGCTCAAGGAAATGATACGCGTGGCTCGTGGTGGTGGTGGACGAAAAGAATAAAGCGTTGATGATGTTTGTTTGTGCCCTCTAGATTCCGGATCATCCTTTCTCCGACTCTTTGCCCTGCCTCTCAATCACCAGAAGGGTCACCAATCGCTCACACTCATTCCTGGCTGGTGGTTGGTAGAAGAAAGTCCCTTTCATTGCGGACAACTACTCCAGATACAATCATTCGACAGAGAAAGACGCGTAGCTGATGGGAACTCCTCGTTGTGTTTTATGGCTGGCAGGTCCATGAAAGGGAAACGCATATACCACCACGCGTAGTACGGTCTGTCATCAAGCCAGCCTACAACTCATACAACGCCTCTCTCCGCTCGGCGCGCTCCACCCTCGGCCACCCAATCCACTCCTTCACCGCCTCCTCCACTCCCCTTCCACCCTAACCACGACACACCGGCCTCAACACGCGCGCCCAAGCCTGCCTCACACCCTCGTCATCCACCACAGAGTTCCCATTCACAATAATCACCACCTCCTCCAACCTCGTACCCGTCTCGAGCATTCTCCTCGTCCAATCAGCGCAGACACCGCCGTCTCCACCTTGTCCCTTGTCCTTGCTGCACACCGGAGCACGACGAACCTCGTAGCGGTCCGTATACGCAACGGGACACACAGTCAGGAACCGCAGGTGACTGATATCCGGCACGGGAGTTATATCTCGAGGAACATCAGACTAGTCAGACACACAGAAACAAGAC
>NW_026848712.1:0-22667 GCF_030435595.1 Desarmillaria tabescens | reverse complement strand
TTTTGAGCATTGATTGCTCTTCTTCAGCCGTTTCTTTAACAAACGAAGCTAAGTCCTTACTTCATATCTCGTGGTCCTGACACCTCTCTCATGATATCAAAAACTGCTGGTAGGAGCACGGCCTTAGCATTAGTCCCCAATCCTCATCTTGTCACGGTCCATAGGCATAAACTTCACTTGCACTCAAATTCAAGTCCGCTGCCAAGGCCTACAATACGAGACACAGTTTCTGGATACCGTTCTTCGATATTACACGCAAGGGCATCTGGACCGTAATGTAAACAAATGCTGAAGGCGTTTGCACTCTCGAAAATGATGGGAACTCCAGGCGAATCAAGTCGACGAGACGGGGATGAGAGGGTGGTTGGTGTCCATGGGAGCTACGGCGCGTGCAAGAGGAGACATCACCACCAGTGCACTCCTCAGCTGGGAAGCACACTTTGAGGGTGCTGTCAGTCTGGTGAAAGGGTTTGGCTATCGGAGTATCCATGTATCCCACGTGTGTACATACTGCTTATTGATTCCGGTTGATCACTGAGCACTGACCGTGTACTTGTGGGTAGTAGACTTCGTCGATGGCGGCATCTTGACCGACTTTTACATTGGACATGTCTTAACGGCACAAGTGGGAACAGAATGAACATCTTAGGTTGTCTCCAGGAAGTATAGTAGAAGTACCTGTGCGTTCTTCTTATCATTGGCATTGTAGATGACCTGTCCTGACCTCATAGTGTTCCTGCACCTGTCAAGCAACCTTGTTTGCCGACTCAGCCTCACTAATGCCCTGATCAACCTACCACTGACTGCGAAGGTGTGCGCTTTCCTTCTGTATGTTTTGTTTGTGGTTTATGACCTGTTTGTCGTTTTAGGATCTGGAGGTGAATTTAGTCTCAGGGGGAGACGGAACAATCACTATTCTGTTCTAATTGTTTAACTTTATCGTGTTGTCATTGCATCGAATATGAACCTTGTGCACGCCGCCCACGCAGAGCAGCCCACCCCAACTTCAGGCCTCGGATATGCCACGCCCTGCGATGGCCCACCACTTATCTTCTCTTGGGGTCGATGAGGATAGCTAGAAAAATGGCGCGCTGCACTGAGTCGGCTAACGAAGTTGTTGATAATGTGCGTGGTTTCTTGGCCTCCGTACATAAGAGGGGTCAGGATAAGCTCATCTTCCAGAGAATTACTAACGTTGAGGCTAAACTTCAACGGTACGACCTTGATGACCGATTTCCAAGTCACCGCATGGATGGGTACCTCACCCATCGCAATCTGTACCACTATACACAATACGCATTCTCTTTGTCGTGTTTGTTGATCATCTGTTCAGCTTCAGGTCAAGTTACGGCGCTACGTTGGATCCGTCGGTTTGTAGTCGACGAGTCGGATAGGTATACGGTCCGGTTTCTCTGGCCTCACTTTGTTCGTAACCATCATTTGCAAAAAGACTCGCTTCAGTCAGGCGTCTCCGAACTCTCCTACACTGACTCCTCAGCCAGGGCCAGCCCTTATAACTCGTGGTCGTGTCTTGTCACCCCCCTTGCTGGATAATTTCAGCGTTGTGCTTTGACCTAGCCTAACCTATCGCCACTATTAGCCGGCACCCTGAATAATCAACAGCTGGCCAAGTACGTTTTATTGCCTGTTTTCCTACCTGACCATCTATGCTTGTCCTCTAGAGCAAAATGACGTTCTTCTGTCTGCTTCATGCCGCCTGTGTTCATCTCGAATTTGGAATCGTCCTTGTATCGAATACCGGCGTGAAAGGATATGGCTCTACTAGGCGCGCCAAATATGGATCATCTACGCGTCGTTTGTGCAGCTATAAATTGCTTATCCTGGATGACGGTCAATGCAACGTTCAGTTGTCATGGAGTAGACTACATCCCTTGTCCAATTTTCCAGTGTCGGGTCCAAGACTTTCAAGCACTTGCAACGAGCAGGAATGCCTTATTATGAGATGACACCCTTCTTCAACTCAGGTACAGGTTCGCATTGTTACCGTTCGGCTAGGTCTTCCGGATTTTCAGGGTGTAATTCTAGAACATCGTTATGGAGCGGCTTTGAAATTGCGATAGCCCATTCACAGCTTTTTCGGCTACAGCCTTAATTGTTTTCATAATTGAACCAGAAAGCCATTTATTCTATGCCAAGGAGAAGCAGACATCCAAGTAGACCAAATTATTTTGGAAAGAAAGGTTTGCGATAAGAAGATAAGAAAGCATAGGTACGTGGTTGCAATAGCGCCGTCAAGCGCGTAGACGGAGATTGAAGTCCTTATTTTGAACGAAGTAGGTCAGGGTATCCTCCATCGGGGGAAGAGCGCCGAAGGTATAAGCTTGGACGGAATAATGTCCAGCTCGGGAGAGTGGACGTTAGTGGAAGGGGAATAGACGGGTACGACGTTTGACGCGTTGTGAGAAGGGTCAGACGCGTCGGCTTTTGAAGAGAGTCCGTTGACTTGGACGCTGTCCATGAAACTACCCGCGATGTCGGACGGGTCCACAGGACGATACTGGTTCGTAGCCAAGCCATGATCGGCAAGCTAAGCCAAACATGTACATCCTTGTGTTTGAGGCGGTCTACGAATGCATCAATCACCCACTCCAAATACAGAGAAGGATTTGGCGCACCCTCTGGGCATACGCGGCACACTGGGTTGCAACACAGCAATGGACGAACATCGAGACGTAGTCGACGTTGCCATGAATACCATGTCCGCACGCAGCACAGCTAGACTGGAAAGGCGTAAATGCGAGGGGTGGACTCGGCAGATACGAGCCTACCTGGTCTAGCAGGGGCGGCGACGCAGAAGGGATGAACCAAGGACACCCACAGGCAATAGTGCCATGAACCTGGATGCATTGCCCTCTGAAAGGTAGGGGTGTAGATGACATAGTGAGGGGAGAAGGAGAATTTTTCGACGCATTTATAGTAGTCCGGGCTCAGGCCGCTCAGCTATAAATCTGGTATGGATCTCGGCCTAAAAGGGTATATCTCCGAGTCATATTTGCCGGATTATGTAACTTCTTCGGCGATCATAGCACCTGCCTCGGGAAAATTTCGGAAGATCAAAACCTTTCATCCTCTCTACATGGCACGAATTTCGAGGCCTACAAGTTTCAACACGCCTCCATTGAGGCAAGAGAAAAACACCAGGGTCGATAAAATTCTTGTTCCTCTGCTCATCAGGGCTACTAGCGTCATCATAATATTCTCTACATAGCTATGTAGTCCCACCACCCGTTGACTGGCCGTTTCCAGGGTTACACAAGAGCGAATAATATTACACAGCTAATACATAAACGTTCAGCATCCAGTCTTGAATATCAATTCGGAAACATGAATTCTAGGCACACCAATAGGCGAAGGCAGCAAAAATGTAGAGTTGGATGGAGGGTGATACAACGGCAATCCAATTGCCACGACAGAGAATTCTTACCGTGAGTGTACCTTATATCCTTCACTGCCATCGTCTTTTGCAACAGATTTCTAAAGGCCGAATCCCCGACTATTCCCAGCCATCTGGGTCAGCTAGCGGGTGCCAGCGATCAGCATCGTACCGGTACCAGGACAAGGTACCACAACTCGTTCTCGTTCGACCGAGATATATTCGAGTGTCCGCCTTAGTATGCAAATCTATTGCATGGACTCGATTATCCGACATATGCCACGGGTGGATCTCGCGCGCGAGGGAGGAAGTCGTCATAAATGTGTGCGCTTGGATGGAAACCTATTATCGCGCTGGCCTTCGAACATTGTTGAACCATATACTACGATGAACTCACAAAGTAACATACCTAATTTCAGTTAGTGCATACTTGCGCTTGAATCAAATTCTCTTTTCTTGTCTTTTCGCGTCATCGTCGTTGAAAGCTCAAGTTGTACAAGCAGAGAGCAAAAGTATCATCTATTTCCAAGGAATATGCATTACTACACCGTGAAATACTATTAAGATACATTCATGCGAAACACGGATAGCAGGACTAGTCAGAACTTGTGGGCCTCTCATCATCAGACTGCACAACTACATCATTCATCTGATAATCTTGGTAAACAGTCGAACCTTCGTCCACTGCACCTGTCTGACGAATCCCATAATCAGAGTTGCTGACCATATGTCCCTGGTGCTGTGCACTACCATCCAGCGACTCGGAGGAGCTAGTGCCGAAGCTGTGAGTTTGAGTCTGAGGTGTGTATGCACGCGAGAGATCAATGGTGGAACTGGGGTACGTGAGCCTGGGTGCGTATAAAGGGCCCGCCGTGCGCCCTGAGGAACTGGACAACGTGTTGTCCGAGGAAACAGCCTCACTGCTCGTGAAGAAAGTCACTCTGTACGACCAATCTGTGGGATGGTATGGATCAGGGACGGTTAGTCCGCGACTAGAGATGAGTTCTACGGGAGCGAATTGACTGTTGACCGTACCACCGGATGGTCTGGGAATGTTCATATGGGATGGTAGGCTACCTCGCTGTGAACTAGCCACGAACGGCGCTGGGGGGCTGTATAAGACGGTAGAGCGATGCGGATTCAAGACGGCTGTATGCCCGACGAGTTGGAGCATGCATGTACATTCCTGGGTACCTAGTGTCTATAAATGTTGTTTGAGGAGCAAGTTACGAGAGCCCGGAGAAGTGATAGGCATACCCTTTGAGCATATGCAGCACAGTGGCTGACGAGGGAACGATGGACGAACGCTGAGATGTAGTCAACGTGGGCATGGATGCCGTGTCCGCACGTCGCGCAGCTAAACTGTCAAAGAGGAGTGAATACGCGGTAGTTGGTCTAGTACAGGCAAAGCCTACCCGATCCTGCAGAGGCGACGCGTGAGGAGCAAAGCTCAGACACCGACAATAATGGATGAGGTCGGTGACATAGATGCAATGTCCTCTGTTCAACGGGGGTGCTGCTGAAGACATGGTGTGCTTGAAGCTCTGGGTGGATGCGATGTGGGAGGAGGTTTCTCTGCTTTATATCAGAGGCTTTTATACCCAAGAGAGATCAAGTACATACTTTCAGCAAAGTGTACTTGCATTTTTGAATGACGGTCGAGGTATACGTAAAGGGTCAAGTTGGATAGGCTTCGCGCAACATGCCGACGCTATTAGACGTCCCGCAAATTGCCTGGTGATCGAGGATTTACAGCCCCGTATGGAGGGTTTCCAATAACACGGCGACCTCGACTTCCTTCTCGATCATGCTAACCGAGCGCGTTAACCCCATAAAAAGGTCAAAGGTGCTTATTGTATCGGTTTTTGTCATCCAGATCTGGAGATCTCCGACCCAGAATGGTAGTGGGGTCAACTAGTACAAGCAACGCTCGTCTTTTTCCTCCTACCATCACCTCGACTCTATCGACGCTCGTTCAAGTCGCTGGTTCTAATTCTACAGCTCTGTATTTCATCTACCACAAATGTGATTATTTCTTCGCAACGGAATCATTCTGTAAATTTCGTGTGCGGGCTTTCACCGGTGTACGCGTCAACCGCAGCAGGGAGCTTGGTTGCTCACTTAGATCGCAACACCTACTTCATTGCACATTTCCTCGTCCTTATATCGCCACCGTTGACCCCATTGATTATTCTACAGCCTTGGACAAGTTTCTCTATCACAAGGCCTTCCCATTTAAATTGCAATAGCTGGTATCCAGTGCACGGGTTACTGTCTTGATCGTGTAATACCAGAGTCATTCATTCAAAGCTAACGAGAGATAGATAACATACTGTAGACTACTGGTGTAATAAGCTCTGGTTGCGATAAAAAATCAAGTTGGAACAATGTACTACAGTAACGCCAGGCGTGCAGAGTGCTGAAAAGCGCACGGGAGCCACCTTCTGGCCAGAAGCGTCAATCAAGCCTGATCCTGCACCTGAATGAGAATGTCTTCCATCTGAGAAAGGGCATCGAAGCCGTAAGGTTTGGGTTGGATGGCATCCTGCCGAGCGGACGAGTAGACTGTGGAGGGTGTGTCAAAGGGTGTCAGAATGACGGTACTATTTGTCGTGTAGCCGGAAGAGTAGGACGCGTCGTCATTGGAGGGGAGGCCATTCACCAGGATGTCGTCGACGAACAAACCCGCGATGTCGGATGGGTCGGCAGGACGATGCAGATTCGCGGCTAGGCCATGATCAGCAAGTTGAGCCGAACACGTGCATGCCTGTGTTTGGGGCGTCTAGTACGATAAGTGTCAGTCTCCAATGCGAGCATCGCGATGAGTCGGAGAAGAGGATCCGACGTACCTTCTGGGCATACGCGGCACACTGAGTTGCAGCACAGCAATGGACAAACATCGAGACATAGTCGACGTGCCCGTGAATGCCATGTCCACACGCGGCGCAGCTAGTCTGGAAAGGATGTGAATAGGGAAGATTGACACGATAGACACGACGTACCTGATCTAGCAGGGGAGACGCAGGAGAGATGAACCAAGGACACCAACAGGCAGTACCATCATGGACCTGGATACATCGTGCTCTTAAAGGTAGGGAGGACATGATGTACGAATGGTTGACGATAGAATACGAGCCTGTCTTCGACACATTTTATAACTACCCTCCGCCATTCGTGAATGGAAAGGGAAAGCAAGTGTTGATGATCGTTTTCAGTCTCTGCATTGTGCAATGTGTTGGCTGACCATGGTAAGTGTTGAAGTGATGAGAAGAGCCGCGTGTGCTCAGCCTTCCCCAACGGGGCCGCGAAGACTGTTCGGTTGGATTACACACTAGGATTGTATTTCCTCTTTAGGCATTGTTCAGCTTTGAATCCCGCGGCCGCGGAGGAACGGCTTCCAAACGTTCCGGTTCTTTCCAAGTAGTTGTCCATATTAGTCTATGCTACGACATTGATTGCCGGTCAACTTGCTCTTTTGGACTATGGCTAGTAGCTCCCAAGTTCCCTTTCTGGATTGCACGGTGCCTACAGCCTGACACGTTTCTCAACCGCGGCGACCAATGAAGCAGCTTCTACCGACCATGCTCTCAGTGATTCCCGGAATGCTTTCTGCCCTTGCCAAATTGACCAAAGAACAGCTCTTGCTTGCCGGACATCAAGTTCTGACTGCCCCTTGGGGTGACGGCACTGCCAACTAGGACAAGATAGGTCCAGAAGACCCATTCGAGTCCGGAAGGAGACAACGCTTGATGTGGCTATGGGGTGCCGCATACTACTCCGGTAATCCAAAATTCTTCATTCGTTGTGACTGATACGATGGAGTAACTGACGAATCCACCGGCAGAAGTACGAGACCTGGTAGACTGATGTGCTTAATATACACGAGCGAGGTGATGCGATGATCATCTAATTCTAGCACTAAATCTGATATTGAGCTTATCTTCAGCAACTCCGAGTGTCTGATCTACTAGGGATCGGCGTGGATTGGCGTTATCTTTTCGGCCATGTCGGTCAACGAGCAAGGTGTCCAATACTGGGTTGGATATCATACGGGAACAAACTTTTCTTCGAATTTTAACGGGTGATATTCCAACGTCTGAGAAGCGTACAAATCTCAACACGTCTGCGGCGTCTCATCTTGAGTAAAGTTTTGACACGGGGTACCTTATCCAAATTTACGGCTACTTAGCAGAATCAACTAAAATTTGTTCACCTCGTCTGTTCACGCGTTTATCGTTGCTGGGCGTCAATGTCACATTATACAATTGCAAGTGAGGTTAATAAGATGCATTAATTTCTGAGACGTGCACTACAACATGGCGGTGAATACTACTCGTGCTGCTGATGGTAAAAAGAAAGGCGCGAATAAAACCCTGAGCTGCTCCATCTGTCTGCCGAATCCTGATCCCCCAACCAGAACTGCCTATCGGATGGTCAGCACCAAAGCATCCCAGTATACGTAGATGGGAGATTACCCGTCAAATACCACGGGTGTGAATGAGGATCTGCCTTTGGCCGTAGGGCAGTGCGGGTTCAATACGGACGTATGTCACCCGACGGGCGGGATCAGCCATACACTCTTGGGACATGGGTGCTCACGAATGTCAACAGGACAGACACTGCATGAGGGCCGTCTAAGCCACAAGAAGCGATAAATAGCCACGCTCATTGAGCACACGCAGCACAAGTGTTCGCAAGGCGACAGTCCGAGACGTAGTCGGCGTGTGTGCTACGTGGCGCAAGTAGAGGTGTCATGGCAGTGGAGGGATGAGCGCAAGAAAAATCGGACCACCTCAAACCATTCTGACGAGTCATTCAATGGCGACATCCGAAGGAGCAAAGCTCAGGCCCTGACAGTAGACATTGCCAGCTGCTGGAGTCAAGATCCTCTGGGTGTGGGTACCACTGAAAACATAGTACACGAGGTCGTGAGTGGTGCGATATGAAGGGTTCACCATAGGATGTCCGATATTTATACGGAAGGACTTCATTTTCAAATCAAAGTAGCGTTTGACAATTTACCCGGAGGTAATCGGACACAACCGGTACTCACGTCCGACGCGTAAGTAAATTTGGGTGTCTTCGCGAATCCAGCATGGGCGATATGACGTTCGACAGATTGGCTGCAGTTGGTTGGTCGATTTGGAAAAGGAGGCCGTCAAAGCCCTTGGGTTCATCAACATCAAGAATACGAGCATGATCCATACTGGGAACGATAAACGGGTCTGCCCTTTGATTGCCTGTGGACGATCTAAAACGATGTGGAAAGAAACGATTTCCTTTTTTGGGATATGATATGTGCTTATCTCATGCTAATTTTGTCATGCTGATCCGCCGCCCGGCTTACATTTGTTCTCGAAATGGCAAAGGGAATCAACAAGTACAAGCAAGGTGGGGATAGCCATGTGCACCCGGGTCTTTTCTTCTCCCTGGCCTTCATCATCGCCTCGACACTCGTTGCCTATCCTGATTCCTCGATTCTATATCTTAGTCCATATCTCACCATCTTTCATTGACCATGAACTTTAACGCATCCAACGAATGTAATCCTGTCCTCGTGGCTCCTCGCCCCGTTCGGCTTGCCACTGCATCATTCAGTAATTTTATAGTACGACCTGCCTCCCGCGTGGAAGAGATCAACAAGCTCTCGTCGTCAGCTACATCTTCTGACAGCAGAGAGCTTAGTAGCTCACCTAGCTTGCGATCTTCACCACGGTACGTGCTTTCTCGTCATTCTAGCATCACCATCAGTGGTCCGAATTGTTACCCTGTAGATCTGCCCTGTCAACTGAGGCCTTGGAAGAGTTTCTCTCTATACTTAGGCCTTCTCTCAACTTATTTCCCCCACACTCGCCCGTGCTACGGACTACTACCGCATTTGCGCTCAAAGCCATCGCTCAGGCCAGCGAAGGTGACTCAGCTGCAGACGCGGGGACGGAGGCAGTGTCGGTGGGGGTAGAGATGGAAGATGAGTTAAATTTTAGGCAATATCAGTGGTTCTCAAATGCTATTCTCTGTGAGATTTCATTGATTTCTAATCATCGTCGTCGCTGACCTTGGCCGCTATCCTGCAGCTTCCCCGATTTCGCGCACCAATACTCGCAACCCATTCCAGCGACAACGTCAGCTTGCGATTACACCGTCGCCCACTGTGGTGAATTCATTACAATTGAGTCCCGCAGCCATACCCCTGCCCCTTCCCACGCCGGACGAAGTGTTGGAGTAAAATGTATCGTTACCATCGTCATTAAAAACTGTATCATCGTCTTTCCATCTGTCTTCCACTTATATTCATCATCATAGCGGAATCTCTCACTTTTCATCTCAGTTTTCGGTTTGCTTTTGTGCACGATATACATATTTATGCCCTTTTGTCTTCCATTAGCGCCCCTTTTACCTCGTCACCGTTTTGTACATTTACCCTCCAGTTCTTGTTTTAATACACTTTGGGATTCTACGTATCTATGATATGATATCAATATTATTTACTTTCAAGTTTAACGCCGTGGCCTACTGGAACACACCGCTTTGGTGGTGGCAGTGGCGTCTTTATTCTGGTGAGACCAACAACTTTGGTGTGCACTAACGTCTACTGTCCATCAAATCGTCCTATCTGGCATGCTGAAGCCAAACTCTGAGTATGTATTATCTTCGTTCTGGGGATACGTAATCTCGTAACATGTACTCGCAAGCTTGCCGCGGTCATAACTGCCACGACTTGCCAGAAATAGTCAAGGGGTGAGATTCGACTCATTCTTCAATGTGCCATGAAAGTTGGTAGCCCAGATTTGACTCGGAAACGAATATTGCACTTCTGTGTGAATGTGTTCGCAAGTATTATCTAGACAATCCAATTCCCCGTTTTCCGCTGGTCGCAACAGGTTGAGATGCTTATCAGGATTCAGCTTACCATTCAAAAGGATACGTATGCGGTGATGTCACTGCACAGTCTAGAATTTTGCCGTGACGTGACAATAAATCACGTTTATGTGACCTGTGATACTCAGTGTAATTTTGAGCTCCGACACACTCGCGCTCCGAGAACGCGCCTTCATCTTGACTCCTTACCTCGACGACCACTCGCCCTTCCGCGCGCTGCGAAAATGCTCGTCGAGCTGAACAAACCCATTTTTCAAGCTCGCCTACAGAAGATATACGATGGATGGAATGTAGGCCTTCCTCTTCATTCCACCCCGCTTTTTCTCTGATTCACGGCATGGCGCCTTAGAACGCGAGCCCTACTAATGACTACGCTACTGTGGCAGAATGCGATGCTCTGATACTGATTGCTGGAGATCCAGCAGCTGATGATGAGCCCATGAGGAAGGGCACTTGCTTCCAGGTCCGTGCACCGTGCTCCATAAATTTCTTTGCTTATTGAGGCACTTCGGGCTTACGTGTATCTCTTTACTAGCAATGGCTACTTGGTTACGAATTCCCCTCAACGTTTATTCTATTTGAGAAGGACAAGCTCTCAATATTATGTTCGGCGTCAAAGGTGCGTTATCAACTTGCGTCATGCTTGAAGCTGTCTTACGCGACTTTTTTGAAGCAAAATTCCTGGCGCAAATTCAGGATCCGAATGCTGCCATCCCCGTCAAAATATTTGCTCAAGCGAAAGCGAAGGAGCCTGCTAATGATGCACTTCCCAAGTTTGCCGAGCTATACCTCAGCCATAAAAAAGTCGGCACCCTAGTGAAGGAGAAGCACACCGGCAAAATTGTGACAGAATGGGGGAAGCAGATCGCTGAGGCCTCAGAGAAGCCGGAGCTCGTCGACATGTCCCACTCCATATCCTCCTTTATGACCATCAAAGATGAAGAAGAACTTGTGCGTGCCAGGGAATTAGCTCTTATCTTCGGAATTTCTGACGCCTTCATCTAATCTCAGAAAGCCACTAAGGTTGCCGCGGGTCTAACGTCTACCCTCCTCAAGCACTATGTCGCGCCCAGATTGGAGACTATCTTGGACCGGGAAACGAAAATCAGTCATGATCAGTTCGCAGCTCAGATTGAGGCGCGCTTGGGGTCAGGGGAGGGTGAGAAGGCCAAAGGCCCAGATATGAATGTATGGGGCCATTACAAGGGCAAGAAGCTTCCAGAAGTGCGTATACCGTAACCATGTTACTCGTGCCTTTGATTGAGTTCTTGCTAGGCGGATTGGCAAGTCACTGAATTTTGTTATTCACCCATCATTATATCTCGGTCGAGCAAAAGCGGTTATGACCTTCGGTACACCGAGGAGTCTTCGGAGGACAACATTTCCCACAAAGGAGTACTCCTTGTGGCATTCGGGATGCGGTTCAAGACCTACGGCGCCAATGTCGCTCGGACATTTATCGTGGATCCGACATCCGTGCGCTTTGATGTTCTATATATATATGCACATGGGCGCTGACCGTCTCATTAGAGCCAAGAGGCCCAATACAACCTCCTGCTATCGTTGCAGACCGAAATGCTGTCATTCATTAAGGAAGGGGTTACGGCACGGGATGCCTATCAACACGCTCTATCGTTTGTTGCGGAGAAGGACCCTGCACTCGAAAAACATTTCGTCAAGAACATCGGCTTTGGGGTCAGTGGTTTCTCTCTTCATTCACATTCAAGGTATTCAGGTTTCACTTTCAGACTGGCGTGGAATTCCGCGATGCTGCATATCTACTCTCTGCCAAGAATACCCGTACCCTACATACCAATATGGTGATTATCTTGGGTTTGGGATTTAATGATCTAACAGATAGTAATGGCGTGAAGTGAGTGCTATAACCATTTTAATATAAAGCATGTTCTCATCCTCACTAGGTATGCCCTCCATCTCGCTGACACCATTCAGGTCGGAGCAGACAAGTCGACTATTCTCACTGAAGGCGTCAAATCCCCCAAAGACACCCTTTTTTTCTTGAATGGTGATAGTGCGGACGAAAAGCCCCAGAAAAAGGATCGAAAGCCGCCTGTGCAACCAAGGGCCAACGGAACTCCTGCCAAGGTCAAGACAGTCGGCGGGAAAGTTTTGCGTAATCAGACGCGTCGTACTCAGGATGAGGTCCATCAAACGGCGGCTGCAAAGCTAGCAGAGCATCAACGTGAACTCCACGAGAAGATCCATCAGGAGGGACTGGCTAAGTATTCTGAGGAGGGTGGTGCTACGAGTGGAAAGGAGGGTAAAGGGTGGAAGAAGTTCCAGAGTTATAAGGGCGAGGCAGCCCTTCCTGCTGAAGTTGACAAATTGCGCGTACGTTATCTCTGTGGCTATTTGTATCAGGGTAGACGCTCATGATCAACCCAGATTTTCGTCGACCGGAAAGCACAGACAGTCATTCTCCCTATCCATGGCTTTGCTGTTCCATTCCATATCAACGCTATTAAAAATGCAAGCAAAAACGACGAGGGGGAGTTCACCCATCTCCGAATCAACTTCCAGACGCCTGGCCAACTCGCCGGCAAGAAGGAGGACACGGTAATGGATTTATCGCTGACATATATGACGTCTTCTGATGGTAATACAGCCCTTCCAAGACCCTGATGCGACATTTGTTCGCTCGATATCGTATCGCTCCACCGACGCACATCGCTTTGACAATGTCTATAAACAAATTACTGATCTGAAGAAGGAGGCTAACAAGCGGGAGCAGCAAAAGAAAGAGATGGCTGATGTCATCGAGCAGGATAAACTGATTGAGTTGAAGGGTCGACGACCTATAAAACTGAATGAGGCGTTCATTCGTCCGCCGCTTGATGGGAAACGGTTACCGGGAGAAGTTGAAATTCACCAGAACGGTATACGATATCAATCACCTATCGGATCCCAGAAAGTCGGTGAGTAGGGCACTTGCTATTATTGCTTACGGCTCTCATTGACTGTGAATGGTAGATATTCTCTTCAGTAACATCAAGCACTTATTCTTCCAACCATGCGACCATGAATTGTTGGTTATCGTGCACGTACACCTCAAGGTTCCCATCATGATAGGGAAGAAAAAGGCGCTGGTAGGTTGGCGAGTTGCTGGGCATGATCGTATTGTGACTGTCGCTTTCAGGACGTTCAATTCTACCGTGAAGCCACCGATGTCCAGTTTGACGAAACTGGTAACCGGAAGCGGAAGCACAGATATGGTGATGAAGATGAAATTGAGATGGAGCAACAAGAAAGGAGAAGGCGACAGTTACTCAACAAAGAGATCAAGGCATTTGCGGAGAAAGTTGCCGAAGCTGGGTCAACAGCGGTAAGTATCTCGCTGGTACAGCACCACAATAATGTCTTACGTGGCATCCGCACAGCTTGGAGATACATTGGAACTCGACATCCCCTTCCGAGAACTATCCTTTGAAGGTGTACCATTCCGAACTGGAGTGCGGCTTCAGCCCACAACAGAATGTCTCGTGCATCTGACTGATCCGCCATTCCTCGTCGTGACCTTGGCTGAGATCGAGGTCACATCGCTGGAGCGTGTCCAATACAGCTTAAAGCAATTCGATCTGGTGTTGATCTTCAAGGACTTCAACAAGGCACCTTTGCATATCAATTCAATACCGAGCTCACAGATGGACGACGTCAAGAACTGGTTGGAGTGAGTTGTCGTGCTTCACTGCTTTTGCATTCATTAATATCCAACCAGCTCTGTCGATGTCCCTATGGCCGAAGGTCCTGTCAACTTGAACTGGGGACCCATCATGAAGCATATCAACGAGAATCCTTACGAGTTTTTCCACAATGGTGGATGGAGTTTCTTGGGAGCGTCGAACGGTGCCGAGGTTGGTATCTGCATGCAATAGGAAGGGATGAATACTGACTGTTCGATAACCAGAGCGATGGGTCAGAAATGTCTGATTCAGAGTCTGATTTCGAGGCGGAAGCCCAAGAATCGGAGTCTAGCAGCAGTGACGCCGAGAGCGACTACTCCGATGCTAGCGGAAGTGAGAGCGGATCAGACTTTGGTGAGGGGTCCGATGATGACGAGGGTGATGATTGGGATGAGCTTGAGAGGAAAGCCGCGAAATGTAGGTGCCTTCCTAAATCATCGTTAACTTTGATTTATCTTTGTTGTTTCACAGCTGATCTGAAGCGAGCTGAGGCCAAACAAGCGAATGGTAATGATTCGGATTCTGATCGACCTAAGAAGTCCAAATCGAATGGCAAGTCGAATGGCAAGTCTAAGGAGAATGGAAAGAAAGCGAATGGGAAGGGAAAACGATGAACCTTGTGACGATTACTTCTTGTTCCTCTTGACATCCTTGTTTTCATTGGCTTATCTATCCATGTATCTATAATCATGCTGTGTCGTCTTCAAGTTTTCCCCCCGGTCGACATTGGATGAGGCTTTCAAGGGTTGATTTGATTCCTTTAGGCAACTTGATCCCGTAACTTAAATATTGATCGCAACTTTCAATCTAGTTGTATCGTTTTCGCGTCATAAGTGACTTTGAGCTAAATTGGCTTTTATATCTGCGGGCTCGTGCTTCCTTAGACGTATAAAAATATGCCAAGGTAAGCCTCTGCTGCCGTCTCCTCCTACCCTTGCACATTGCGGCGCTGAGCAACAGAGCGCCGTTTGTTATGTTCTCAGTGCGAAGCTGGTTATGGCAAGACGTGGCTGTATGGGCGCCTAATTACACTCACACGTCCTCCAGGGAAGCCTGCGCAACGAACTGACTGATTTCAACGATTCTTCCTACACTGCGCACGCAAAACAGGAGTATATCGCTTGTTGGTTTAGTAGAATAGTCATTTACGATATCTTTTATGTGTTTGCGCGCGCGCTCGATGGAGGTCCAACGGAAAACGGGGCATTCGACGACAGCCTGAGAGCTAATCATAGACCGTAGGCCATGAGGCATCAATAACCTGAGCCCGGGTTCGAACAGTGCCTCTCATAGCTATGCTCATCTTATACAGAGTCATCGGCAGACCGCTAAGAGGCCTTATTGTTATGTCCTCGAAGCGGAAAACACTAGGATTGGCCAACCATTACGGTACGTCAACCTCTGAGCTTCACTGCATCTGGCAGATTCCTCCCACTTACTCTCGACTATTGTATATAGACGCGTAGAAAACAGCCCCAACCTCCATCTCCTCTCCTCCTCTGCTCTATAGCTCGCTCTTGATGTCTTATGCACCCCCGTCTCTAGTGAGGGCACAATGCATTGGACACGCTGGCAATGTATTTTGCTTGTGTTCGCGCTTCACCAGCTTTACTCTAGACCAGGTGCATAAGCTTCACTGCCTCTTATCTTATGCACTTGCTCATAACCTCCTAGCCAGAGTTGCGCTGCGTTTGCGGCCATGGCATGCACGCCCATGCCGACTTCATGTCCCTCGTCGTCCACCACTGCCCGGCCAATTCTTGTGTGGCATACGTTCAAAAGGTACCCCTCTGCCCCCCATGTTACGAGGAACACTAAAGTAATGCGTTCCGGCTAGACGCCCAAGACACAGGAATGCAGTTGCGGGGCTCTCCTCGTCGACCACGTCCCTGTGTTCAACATCTATCGGCCACCTACCGCGTCCTCTCACACTACGAACGCGTCTGCGTCTTCCAACGACGCGCACCTCACGCCGTTCGCTTCTCTTCCTCCTTCCTCGTTGGACACTGCTCAGGCAGAAACCGACGCGTTCGTCGCGCGGGATCTCGGGGGATACGCGTTAGATGATGGCGCGCTGAACGCGACCTTGGATTACCACCCGAATGCCATTCACGACGCGACACCTGAAACCGGAGCTTGGGCACGATCTAGCTGACCACAGTTCCCAACCGCGACCGCCTGTTGGACTCTCCCCTTTCTCTCCTCTTTTAGAGGCCCGTTATTCTATCACCTTTTCATAGTTATATAGTCTAGTTATAGTCAACTATTCATGAATGTCATGCCGTCGAACCAAAGCGCGCATTCTCCTCACTCGAAGCAGCGCATCTGAGCGAATTCGGCAAGTGCCTCAAAGTGTATAAGTATGCGCACGCTGATTCGTCACTCTTTGTTGCAATTGGAGAGTGGAATTGTATGAAAAAAGATTGTCCAAAGATGATGCATGATGAAGGAACGGGGCCGTAGGAGCAGTGATGGGAGAACAAAGAAAAGTGGTATTGAGCAGGATACAGCCGTTTGAATACAGATTGGTGGTCTATGTTGGGTTTGTGAATGAGAAAAGAAGCATCGGACTTGGTCTTGGACCGACTCGTTGTAGGCATTCCGAGATCTCCTCAATCTTCTGAAAGCACCAAAAGTCCGCATAACCCGGCTTACGGTTCATCGTTCTGTATAACGAGTAGCGGGGTGTGGGGTGAATGCAGGACAGGCTGGGATCCTCTGAATTAACAAAGAATGAGAACATGGGAAGGGCGACCTCGGAATCGAAGATAGTAAGATAAATGATGCGAATCTTGTCGATGAATAACTTTGAGCCCAAGCCGCCAAAATTCCCGCCTATAGGCGAGGTCGTATACAGCGGCGCTGAGCTCAAAAAGAAACTTATGGTCTATAGAGGGATACAGGTAAGCCGTACCCAGCATCCTCTCTCCATCTTCCAAACCTCCGCGCTCGGGTGGTCGGACTTGAGACGTGAATGGGATTTGGGTACGTCAAGGAGGAGATAGGTCCATAGACCCTGGATAAGAAAGGATAGAAGATAGGCAGTGATGGCGAAGGAAAGAAAGAGCACGTAGGCGGTGCCGTCTAAGTCCCGCCGCGCTGGTCGAGGAGTGTAAGACTAGGAACAGAAATGAATGGTATCCCGCTCCAAGCATGTGTCGCCCATGATGCGTGAACACTGAGTGACGACGATGGCAGTATCTCCTCTCCGTGGTCGATGACGAGGAATCCTGAGGGAAGGTGACATTACACTGATAAGGCCTGGTCTTGGGCTATTGGTGACTCGGGAAGTTGTTTAGAGGAGAATTGGGTTTCACTGAGAAAGACGAACGTGTGGCGGGCAGTACAAGGTTGAGGCTGAACGTTACATAACCCTAGTAGAAATAGATGAAGTCCGATGAACGAAACAGAAATGGACAAGAGTTTCCGGCTATTTCCGCAACCAATTTTCCCAGGGTCTTGCTCGATCGACGGCCACCACAGTGCCATTGCCACAGCACGCCTAGTGGGACCTGTTGTCTGATTTCTGGTCAATACACCGCTCCCAGCATCACGGCCACCTTGAAATATTGCCTCTAATACTCGGCGATAGTGTCTATTTCTCCCGCAGCATTGACAGACAAAATCCCCCGTCTTTTTTTCGAGGCGGCAGGGATCAAGGTGACGTCCCACTTATAACAGTTCTCCGTCGAGCGTTAATTGGCTCGTGTCTTTCTGAGAGAAATATTCACATATCACTTGTCTGAATGACGTTATTCTGTTCCAGGATTCAATACAAACTATCTCCGCCATGCATTCTCTCTTGACGCGGAGTATGGATGCACCAGGATGCCCCTAAGATCCAGGTATGTAGAGTGGCCTTTTGTTGTAAATTCAAATCTGGCTGGCGCCTGCTGGGAGTTGCGTATCCCCAAACCTCTACCAGGTCTAGTTTCTCAGAGCCATCAAGGAACTCTTCCTTACCGCTCCGTGTTGCTTTCTATAAGCAATCTTCAGCACTTTCCCGATGTCTTTCACAGCCTTGCCATTTAGATGGCAGTATAGTTCGTGTCGACCCTGCTTGGTCAGGTAGGCCTGCATTCGCCTTCATTCATATTCTCGTGCTCACGTTCTCCCAGTACATATGTGGTACGCGTGGGTACGGCCATCCACACGCATGCCGACTGTGTTTCGATGATTGTCAATCAATATCCCCGCAACGCGATTGTGCCGCGTATGTCCAAAAACTATGCTGCCTCACTCCGCACAGTATCTACAACTCGTGACTTACATTGTAGATGTCTCTGACGCAACAATGTACACGTGAAGTCCAACTTTGCGGCCGCATCGCTATCGACAACTCGTATCTTCTTCAGAGCCATGGAAAATTCTGGACTATTTCAAGCTGGACAGTAACGGCTCGTCTTCCAACGCTGATGCGATTAGCTCTTCCGACAACGCCGTGAAATTCCGGGTTTGAATCGCTTTGTTCTCTCTCTTGCCTTATTTTATATGCTACCAGTTCTAGTTGGGTCTGATGTATCAATTATCTGTCATCTCTGCCCGCCAAACTGCAGTACTAGTCCCTTCGCTATCTCCTACGAAACGTGTCTATCTATCACTTTGGATCCTTCTGTCGCCTTCCTGTAATACTAACACTGCCTACTTCGGAATCTTGATTCAAACGCTCTTTCGTGCAACAGGGATCAAGCGCCTCCAGGAAACAGGGGGATATATGCAAATATTCCTGTGATTCGACGCGAGCCGCGGCGCTTTCTGAACTCGCGGCTTGTAAGACATGTCAATTCATCAGGTTCTTCAAGTTTGAACGTCTGGCTGTAATATGGAATTCCTATGGTGAGTTTTCAATCGGTGCCTGTGTCGTCCAGGGGCAGGATCTAGGAGAAGATACGAGATGTGAAATGATCGCGATGCGATTGATGGCGATCGTGAATAAAATTTAATGAAATGCCGATCATGATACCTGCCGGATCATATAGATTAAGGGTCGATCGTATCGATATTTCGACGACGACCAGTTCAAAGAGAAGGACACGTTGCAAGTGAACTTGTACCCAAAAAGGAACCAACGTGCATACGTGTTTTCTTGAGATCCTTGGACCCATAAAATCGGAATGCCAAAATAGGTTTTTACTTCCATCCCCTCCGCTCAACCTCCGCTAAGGAAGAAAGAGCTCACTATGTTTTCCATAATATTACCCTCTAGAGCGCGATGTATCTATGTGACAGAGGGTACCATCGACTACTGCTGCCCATGGTTCATCCCCCCTCCATCTCCTGAGCAAAATCAGGTTTGCTCCCTTTTAACTTCATCTATGCTCGTTTCATGTTCACACCATCCCAGTTTACCTGCGCTTTGTGCGGACATGGTATACACACACACGCCGACTATGTCTCCGTTGTTGTACACCAACAGCCCGAGATGCATTGGGTTGCCTACGTTCAAAAAGTATGCATCTCAGCTCTGCTCTTAGATATCTTCATACGAACCCAGATTACAGACACCCGTGGTACAACTTTGCACTTGCGAGACCCTGCTTTACAACCACGTCGCAAGCAACAATCCGTTTTATTTTGATAATATGTGGAACATTCTGGACAGCTTTCCGAATAATACTCAAAATCCTTACACGATCAATCCCGCATTCTTTCGGTCTGCCAGCCTCAGTGAATTCACGCATTCCATGGACGCACCATATACTATTTTACCTCCTTCCGCCAGCGTTCCTTCCTCTGTCTTTCAAGCAAGTACGCCTCAGATCGAGGCCCATAACCTCGGAGCTCACACCCAAATAGTGTGCCCCGACTTCAGGTAATGCTAAAACCATCTAACTGATAGCATCGTCAGCCAGATGTAAGCTCAGTTCATAGGGATGACCTTTGTAGACGATTGTACAGCCCGAGACCTGATGCCAGCAACAATTGGAAGAGCTAGTATGTCGTAACTTCTGATAACATAATGTTTAGGGTAACTACTAGGGATCCTGCGACGGGACGTACATAGTGTGAGTCGCGTTTGAGTCTGCACCGTCCTCGTCGGCCTATGATCTGACCAACTTAAACGATGGACTGTCAAGTTGAGCATGCACTCCCATCCATGATCTTTCCTGCACCTAGCTCAGGGAAGGTATCAATTATCGTAAGTAACGTCAGATTCGCTTAGTCGGCAGGTGAATATACAGGATTTCTTTTTGGAGAATGAGTATTCAGATCAAGAAGAAAACTAGACGAACAAAGCTAACCGTATAGCCAAGTACGTCTGACGAAATCGCTTGATATTGTATTCAGAAAGGAGTCATGATGAAGCGTGAATATCAGGCGGAAAGGATTTTCAGGGAAATGGGTGGTAGATGGAGAGCTCTCAACCTAAGGACATCGATGGATGACAGTGAAGGTACTCGGAATACAATGAAATCCAAGATGAGAGTGGATAGAGAGTGATGACGGCAGTAGATGGCGACAATGCACGGCTTATTCGCTTTCTTCGATCAGCCGAGGGCCCAAATCCAGTATGGCCCTGAGCCGTTCCCTGAGTAAAGAAAATATCCACTAAAATGGAGTCAAATCTCCTCAAAATTTTGAAAAGATTGGAGTTTCGTGAATAAACTCGGACTTGTCTCTCTGATTTCATGAGCTAATTCGGTGGATTGATCTCTCCTGGTCCATTTTGTAGACTTACCACAGTGCACCCGTGGAGGGCTGACATTCCGGCAGCCCGGCAGTTGCAAGTTCCTTCTGGCTGATTCGGATACGAGCGTCGTCGTGCCTGCTTGAGAGTCGGGGATCAATCCAAATGCTTCTGTTAGCCCTTTGTATTGAAAGACAGGGTGAGATCATTCCATTATTAGCCTCAGCACCTTCCAATGACCTGCGCTTCATCAGTCAATACTTATTGCGGGTGGACCTCCAACACCTCCATCGTCGATTCGTCATGGACCGCATCAGGAAAAATCACTGTCCTAGACTCCCATATAATCGTTGTTTTAGCGGCACGGTGGAATTCTTGATGAGTGTTTCGTTCTGTTACAACACGCGAAATCCATAATACCTTGTGAATGTGTAGACCGCCATCATGTATCCACCTTTTAGCAGGGTAATGGAAGCAAATGGATGATTGGTAAGACGGATCTCGACTGCCTAGGTGTGGTTATTTTTGGTGAACTCTCAAGTTCTTGATTTCGGGCCGAGCCTGAAGGTCTGATCAAAGACCAATCAGTAGGATTTTTTTTACTTTTAGGTGCGTCTGAGGGCTATATAAGTTCTACCTTCCAGTCCTTTGCTTTGCATTAGTGCCTCGCCTTCACTCTTACAAGTCTTCTATAATCACCTCATGTCTCAATCAATTGCAGTGCCCAGGGCACGATGCACCCATGCTACTGATGAGGCTGTAACCTGTCACTGTCCATTGTTTAATGCTCCTTCGTCGCTGTCCCAGGATCAGGTAGGCCTTAGACTTTCTCTACGACAGATACACTCACGTACCACCTGGTTCTCTTAGCTCATCTGTGTTGACTGTGGACACGGTGTCCATGCACATGTCGACTACGAGTCAAAGGTGGTCTACCATAACCCCACCACTCATTGTGTGGCATTTGCGCAAAAGGTGTGCATTATTTCTCCTTGTTCTTCTTAGGACTGATACTATTCGTATTGCAGGCATATAAATCACAGGCATGTACTTGCACCATACAGCTTTTCGACCATGAGCCCATCGTGAACGCATATCGTTCGATCTCGGTGCCCCACAGCCCAGTTCCCCCCACGAACAGTCTCAATAACATCCCTCCTTCTAATGCCAATGCAGCGGGACTCTCCTCTGGCAACGCCATCTTTGCTATTACCTCAACTCCCATTCCTTCCATCAATATTGACTCTTACAGTCCTGGAGACATCAATTCCATGCTTCACGCTCCCGTTCCTGTCACATTTCAGTCTAACAGTGTCCTCCATTTCTCCCAGGATGATGCTTACGCTTTCGTCTCTGACCAGCAGTCAGATGGCGCGTCCCTGGTGACTGGCTTCCCCATCGTCCACCACGCGCCCGAGGGTTATTATGATTACCAAGGCCATTCTTTCGAGATGCATGGTGCACCATCTGCAGGCGCGTAAGCCTTACTACCTCATTGATAGATACCTGCCAAAATCATCTTTGATTTCTTGGATACATTTTTTTCGTTACGTTGTGCTTCCGAGTCGATATCTGTACGTTTATCGCTGTTAAATGTGGTCTGTAACAATATATTGCTGTGTCAGAATTGATATTATATAGCGAGTTTTACGAGAAAGTTGTACACCTGACGGACAGAAAGTGGAGGTCAGATAAGCAGAGAGTGGGGATAATGTACATCGCAGTATTGTAACAGAGAAAGAAAGGGAACCATGGCTGAGCCGCCAAACACCAAAAATTCAATTTTTCATGGTATAATGTTCGTACTATACTGTCAGTGAGACTCCAGGCTCGACAGCCTCTTTTCTTCAATATATCACAGGCGAACATGTAGTCTTGGAAATGTGATGGGTAAAAAAAGCTATCATAATTCCGGTCTTTCAATCCGCGAATCTTTTGGCGACGTTAGATCCAATCAAAACCTAATGGTACATGCTCATGAGAAAAAGGGAGTACTGGAGTAAAGCGTTGCATCATACTAGCCATCGACCTCGTCGGCTTCAAGTGAATTGCATGACATTGTCAG